>NW_020945014.1:1637016-1651944 GCF_900497805.2 Vombatus ursinus | reverse complement strand
GAGGGGAAGGGAGGGAGAGAAAAAAGGGATAAAGAGAGGGAGAAAAAAGGAGGGGGGGCAGCTAGGTGGCACAGTGAATAGAGTTTTGGCTTTGGAGTCAGGAAGACCTGAATTCAAATCCAGTCTCAGACACTTAACACTTACTAGCTGTGTGACCTTGGGCAAGTCACTTAACCCCAATTGTCTCACCAAAAAGCAAAAAAAAAAAAAAAAAAGGAGGGAAGGAGGAAAGAAAAAGGAAGTAAAGAATAAAAAAGGAGAGGCAGGGAGGTAAGAAAAGGACAAAGGGAGGGAGAAAGGGAGGGAGGGAGGAAGAAAAGAAGGAAGGAGGAGGAAGGAAAAGAAAGGGAAGGAAAGGGGAGATAAGGAAGGAAGAAAGGAAGGAAGAGGGAATGAAAGTGTAGAGTGGGGAGAAAGAGGGTGGAGAGGTGGGGAAGTTGAGAGGGGAAGACACTTTAAGCATAGGGAAAGGCACGAGCCAAGACGCAAACTTGAGAAAAGAAAAGGAGAAAGAAAAATCTAGTTTGGTTGACCAAGACTTTCTTTGGCAAAACTTCTGCCAAAGGGTCATCATGCCTTGGATTAAAGGCACATCCATTGATCAGGAATTCAGTACCTTAAGAGGAAGCCCATTCCACTCCACTTTGAAACAGTAGTAATGGTTGAGAAAATTTTCCTGAAATCAGGTATAAATTTACCTCCTTCTACTATTGCCCCTAATTCAGACATCTCAGGAAAATAGTTAAAGCAGTTATATAGCCCTTTAAGATTTGCAAAGCATTTTTACACATATTAACTTATTTGATCTTCACAACAGGTACTGTTATCATCCCTATTTTATAGATTAAGAAACTGAGGCACAGAGAGATTAAGGGACTTGCTTAGAGTCACACAGCTAGTAAGTATCTGAATTGAGATTTGAATTCAATTCTTTCTGACTTCAAATCCTGCCCTCTATCCACTGTATTTCCTAGCTGTCTATGTAAGAATAGACCTAAGGAAGACACTATCTGCATTCAGAGAAAGAACTGATAGAAGTATGTATAGAATGATTTTACATATATATACGTGTTTGTGTCTAATGGTAGCCATCTGGGGGGGAGGGAAAGAAGGGGAAAAAATAAATTTACATGATAGCTTTATTATATATTTAAAAGGAATATCAAGCTGTATATAATAGATTTGCAGTTTCATGTGCAATCATCTTTTTTATATTATGCTATGTTATAGAAATGCTTATTCCATAAATTAAAAATAAAATAAATTTAAATTAAAAAAAGAAACTTAAAAAAATAGGCCTAATCTCTGCTCCAAATGATATACCTTTCAACTACTTAATGACAACTATTATATCCCCAGAAGTCATCTCTTCTCCAGGTTAAATATCTACATATTATTTAAGTGAACCTCGTGTGGTCCAGCAATCAGACTAGCATTTATTTTTCATAGGCTGACCCAGTTTCCCTTTAAGGGGATAAGGATCTGACTGGTCTGAGGGACTAGGGTTTAAGTGATCTAAGAAACTACTAGAGTTCACAGTGTTGTTTTTGTTGTTGTTTTTAAATAATATTTTATTTTTTCCCCAATTACATGCAAAGACAATTTTAAACATTCACTTAAGTTTCAAATTTTCTCCCTCTTTCCCTCACCTCCCCACTCCCTGATATGGAAAGCAATTTGATATAGGTTATACATGTGCAATCATGCAAAGCATATTTCCATATTAGTCATGTTGTGAAAGAAGAAATAGGGCTCACGCTGTTGGTGTTGCTTCCTTGTTCACTGAGGCATAAAAAGCCCAGTCTACACTGGGCTATACCCAGCTGGTATGCGGGAGATTGTCCTCTTGCCCCATAGGGCTGCCTTTCTAACTTGGCGTTCCCACCATTGTCATCGAATGAACAACATTCATTTGAATCAGTAAATTGTACACTTTTAATTTTTTGTAAGCTTATTTTTATTTCATTTTATGGTTCCTGAGTATTTCTTTCCGTTCCACTTCCGGCCGTGAATCACTGGACTGTCTGGAGAAGGCTTGAACCAGCTCTCAGATGGAATGGTCTGGAAGACCTTTTTATTATTCCAGTTACCCTCTTCCGGACGCTCTCCGAGGTAGGAATGTCCTCTAAAACAGTCCAGCAAGCAGGATGATCTGCCTTTGTTTGTTGGCTTCCAGTGATACAGAACCTGTCAAGGCAGCCCATGCTGCTTTAGAAGTGTTTTCATTGTTAAGAAGCTTTCTCCCACATTGAACCTAACTCTGCCTTCCCGTAATAGTCATTCCTAGCTCCCATCTCTTTCCTCTTGGACCAAGCAGAAGAAACTAATCCTTCTTCCCTGTGGAAAGGATGCTTTCAGCTCACCTCCCTTCTCCCCCTCATGGGAAAGTAGGGGCTGAACTTTTTCTTCCTCTATAACAGATCAGGGCATTTGATCAACTGACTGTCTTAACCACATCTATAAGCCTGGCTTCCTATGAGCTCAGATTAGCAAATCATTTCTGTTCCTGAGCAAATTAACATTTCTTCCATTCGCCTCTCCCTCTCAACTCCTCCTCTTACTAATTTTGAGGACTCAACCAGCAATCAGTCACTTTGTTATCCAGGGGTGACCACTGATTATCTCCCAAGGAAGTCCTGGACAGACAAAAGGATGAGGAGGCTAGAGTAATTCTGTCGCCTGTGAGCATTCCTCTTGACAGCCATACCATCAACTATGAAGTTTTGTCATGAATTCAATTCGAAACTTAGCTTCCCCTTACCCACCCACTCCCTTACCTCAGAGCATAGCAGTAAAGTCCCAAGTAACAGGAAGGAGGAGGGAGGAATGGGGGAGAAAAAGTCATGGAGTACAGGAACATGGATTCCAAACTCCCTGTGGCTACTTATGTGACCTCATAACCTTGGAAATTACTATCCTTCTCTGTACCTCAGTTTCCACATCTGTAAAATGAAAGAGTTGGATTAGATGGCCTCTCAGATTCCTTAAGCTTTAAATTCTATGATCTTAAGATTCCTGGGCCAGGGTCAATAGGCCTAGGTTCTAGTCCTGGCTTGGGTACTGCATCACATGTGACTTTCTTTCTTCATCTGTAAAATTTCAGGGTTAGATCTTCCAGCTCTGACATTCTATAGTCAAGAAAACAATTTGACAAAATGTATTAAGCACCAACTATGTGGAAGTCATTCTGCTGCCCTGGAGATGAAAAAGGAAATAAGTTGTGCCCTTATGGCCCTAAACATGGATGTGTTCTAGGCATTTTCTTTGCCCTCTCCTTTGCAGTCTCATCTGGGTCTATGGGTTCCATGATTACATTTATGAATACAAATAATAATAGATAGAGGGCTGACCTTGGGGCAAGGAAGATCTGGTTTCAAATCCTGCATCTGGACTATGGAGTTATGCTCATGGACTACATGATTCTGAGCAAGTCATGTAAACTCTCAGCCCCCCAAACAACCCCCTAAGACTCTGTTTCAGAGAAGGGGCTGGTCTACACTAGTAAGATGGAGTTCCCCCTAGAAGCTCATTACACCAATGAAGTCAAATTTTCAATCCCTATCCTTATCCCGACACCAAGGAAATCACAGGGCCAGTCTCTATCCTCATCCCTGTGTAAGGAAATAGTTATCATACAAGGTAGAATGTGGTAGAAGCAAAGGAAAGATCTGGAAAGACAAAGTACTCCAGGAACATTTCAGCAAGAAGGGGGCACATGTAGCTGACAGGAATCAGGAAAGGCTTCATGTAAGAGGCAGCACCTAAGCCTAGCTTTGAAGGAAGAGAATTTCATCCTGTGGTGATGAGGAAGCAGCAGATTTTGGTTATGTGTAGGGATGGGCCCTTGTGACTGTACTAAGCAGGAGAGGGCAGGAAAGAGTTAGAGATGGAGCATAGCCTGGTGTAGAGGATTCTGGTGTAGAGACTACATAGAGAATTAAAGGGAAATAAGACTAGAAAATTATGTTGGCACCATTTTGTGGATTTTGTGGAGAGCTTTGAATGCCAAACAGCACACATTTTATCCTTATTGTTATTATGTTATATCATGTTGTATCATATTATGTTATGTTATATCGTGTCATATTATATCATGTCATGTCATATATTGTTATATCGTGTTGTTATATCATACCATGTCATATGACATCGTGCTGTGTTATGTTCTATCAGATATATTTTATCATATGTCATTAAGAATATTATTAATCTATAATATATAGCATATGTTATATTACATTGTGCCATATCACATCATTCATGTCATGTCACATTATGTTATGTTATATTTTATATTATAATATATCATATTAGTTCACAGTATTATCAGAAGTATAACTGAAAGGCATGGTTAAGGCTAATTCAGGTGATATAGGGGTAGAATTATGCCTTAGGCGAGATTTTGAGCCTCAGGATACAAGACCCCATGTAGAGAGAGACCCCAGGACACAACAACCCCAGGATACTGTGCCTGGGGGGCCACTAGGTAAGGGAGAAAGGTGGAGGAAGAGGAGTTGGAGTCAGATGGGTGGAGACAAGCGCAAGGTTTCCCATGTGGGAAAGAAGGCCGTGAGAGAAGGAAGCCTCAGCAGTAGGGACCTAGGAGTGGCAGGCCTGGCCGAGTGAGAGAAAGAGTACTTTCCCAAGCTACAGAGCCAGGAATGAAGTGCACCCATACCTATTGGTAAACTGGGACAAGGCTCCAATCCCCTAGCCTTAGTTACAGTTCAAGCTTAGAGCTCATCTAACCCAATATCCTCATTTTATGGATGAGCAAGGCAAGAACCTGAGAGGCATAGTCACTTACCAGAAATGGTCAGTAACAGAGGGGGGTCCCAGGTCCTATGACTCCAAATTCAGTGCCCTCTTCACTATGCAACACAGCCCCTCACAACAACACGCTGCCACTGATATTTCTTACCTAGCGCAGATCTGACCATGAGACTCCCCTACTCAACAAAGTCCAGGGGATTCTTTTTTTTTTTTTTTTTTTTTTTTGGCGAGGCAATTGGGATTAAGTGCTTTGCCCAGTGTCACACAGTTAGTGAGTGTCATGTGTCTGAGGCCAGATTTGAACTCAGGTCCTCCTGACTCCAGGGTGGGTTCTCTATCCTCTGCGCCACCTAGCTGCCCCTCAGGGGATTCTTTAAGATCCGGTATAAGCCCTTCTGTTTGGCTTTTTGAAAGCCCTTTCCCACCTGCCCCTAACCTATTTTCCAGCTACCCTGGACAATTCCCCCATCTTGCACTCCGAGACCCAGCCCAACTGTCCTCTCCATTCATCATGCATGACACTCCATTTCCCACCTCTGTGCTTTTGCATTGACCTTTCCCCATGCCTGGAATGCCTACCCTCCTAACTTCCTCTTCACAAACTGCCTCTCCTCCTTCACAATGTGGTCCAGTACCAGCTTCTGCACAAGACCTTTCCTGTCCACCCTCTGCCCAACTGCTAGTGCCCGCCTCCCAAACTACCTTGTGGTTAGCTCCTTTGAGGGTGTGGATATGCATATATTATTATTAATATGTTATATTTGCATTACATTGATACATTATTATCATAATATATAATATATAAAATATTAATACATTATATTTTCATGGTTCAGTCGTTTCAGTCATGTCCAACTCTTTCTGATCCCTTTTGGGGTTTTCTTGGCAAAGATATTGGAGTGGTTTGTCATTTCCTTCTCCAGCTCATTTTACAGATGAGGAAACTCAAGCAAACAGGGTTAACTGACTTGCCTAGGGTCATACAGCTAGTAAGTGTCTGAGGCCAGATGAAAACTCAGGAAGATGAGCCTTCTTAACTCCAGGTCTGGCACTCTATCTAAGCCACCTAGCTGACCGATATATCATGTGCATATATCATATGTAAATATATATATATATGTATGTGTGTGTGTGATACATGTGTGTTATACACATATGTGATATACATATAGCTATGTGAATATGTTTGTATGTACATGTAGATATGAGATAGCTAGGTGATTCAGTGGAAAGAGTACTAAGCCTGGAATTGGGAAGACCTGAGTTCAAATCCATTCTCAGATACTTACTAGTTGTGTGACCTTGGGCAAGTCATTTATATTCTATTTGCTTCAGTTTCCTCATCTATAAAATGAGCTGGAGAAGGAAATGGCAAACCACTCCAATATCTTTGCCAAGAAAACCCCAAAAGGGGTCACAAAGACTCAGATATGACTGAACAATAACTATATATATATTTATATATATATATGTGTGTGTGTGTATTCATTAACTTTATATTTGTGCTGTATATATTCTACTTGTCTCTTCCATTAGAATGTAAACCTCTTGCCAGTAGCCATTTCCCTAGTACAAAAATGCTTGAAACCTAGTACCTGCATGGGAATTGGTAAATGGCAAGCACTTAATCAATACTTATTAACTGATTGGTTCTAGGACACTGTACTCTCCTCCTGTTATACTGACTAGCTACTCTGTGCATAGAAGTTCACTGAACTCAGTGGAGAAACTGACGGTTTAGATAAGATAATATCAATCCTAAAGGAGCTCAGGATATAGGAGGTGGACATGAGACATATTAGGGGCCACTAGGTAGCTCAGTCGATAGAGCCGCAAGCCTGAAATCAAGAAGATTCACGTTCCTGAATTCAGATCTGGACGCAGATGTGTACCAGCTGCGTGACCCTGGGCAAGTCACCTAACCCTGTATCTGTGAAAATGAGCTGGAGAAGGAAATGACAAACCGCTGTAGCATCTCTGCCAAGAAAACCCCAAATGCAGGCACGAGGAGTCGGTCACAACTGAAAACGACTGAACAACAACATGACACATATTGTCAGGGACTCCCTAGTGCCTCTAGGCAAAAACACAAATTCCTCAGCCTGGAACTTAAGGCTTTCCACAACCTAGCTCCCATCTACCTTTCTGGATTTATGACATCATGCACTCTCCATGCCATCCAAACTGGTCGAGTTAATAGATAATAGTCTAGCCATTGGCCAAAGTAGACATTAGAGCTCCCATCTCTAGGCAGTGGAGTCCACCTTGCCCATGCCTGCGATGCACTCACTCCTTCCTTACCTCTCTGTGTCAGTCTCCTTAACTTCCTTCAAAGGCTCTACTCTGTCACCACCCCCTACTTGAACACTCTAGGTGTTTCCTTCTTACATGATTTTCTATTTATTTATCCATTATATGAAAAGCAGTGTGATATAATGAACAGAAAACCAACCCTGAAGTCTTGAAGACCTGGGTTCAAGTTTGACACATACTGACCTGTGACCCTGGCCAAGTTATTTAACCTCTTGGTTCTCTAGGGAGCTCTATCAAATCATAATGCAGAGAATATACTGACCTTTCCTGGTAAAGGGGTTTCCTCACCTGGGAGTTCTCCATGCCAAGGAAATTTGTTCTATGCTGTATGACTTCACTCTGTGGAATGTAAACTCATTGAGGCCAAGAACTATTCCATTTTTGTCTTTGTAGCCCCAGTGCATAGCACAATTACTGGCACATAGTAGTTAATTAATAAATATTTTCTGATTGATTGGTTTTTATATCCTCAGAGCCTAGCACTCGGCTTTGCACTTAGTAGGTGTTTTTAATAAGTGTTTCTTGAATTGAATTGAAGAATAAATGTAGGGAGACAGGAGACCATAGGATATGATTTGGGGACAACAAATAATTCTTTTCATCTAGAACGTTGAGTTTAAGGAAGAAATTGGAGCTGGAAGAAATTTTAAATAGCTGACCTTCACCCCTTCTTAGAGATGAAAAGGATGAGACTCAAACAGGTTGTGATTTACCCAAGGTCCAATCTCTGGTAATTAGAAGAACTGGACCTGAAACCTGGGCTTCCCAAAGCCAAATTCAGCACTCTGCCCTTCCCCTCTGATTCTTGAGCTGCCTTCTCCCTGTGAGAAGCCATGAAAAGGAGGGTGTTCTAAGTTTCCTTTCAGGTTGAAAGAAAAATCTATAATTCTAAAAGAATGATGTCACATAGAAGAACTCCCAGAGAGATTCTAGATCAAGGCCAAAGATGGAAACATCTAAATAAAACACTTAGAAAAATAACATTCCCTCCCCTCTCCCCCAGCAAAAAGAAAAAGAATAATTTCATCTCCTCTTCCCTGTCCCCGCCTTACTCCCCATTAGGATTGGGCCTGACAGTCAGGGAGCTGTTATTCTCCGTCCTAGTTTTTTTCATAG
Organism: Vombatus ursinus; assembly: GCF_900497805.2. Classification (NCBI taxonomy): domain Eukaryota; kingdom Metazoa; phylum Chordata; class Mammalia; order Diprotodontia; family Vombatidae; genus Vombatus; species Vombatus ursinus. Next base: position 1,643,742 of record NW_020945014.1, on the reverse strand, counting down.
TTCTTACTTAAAATAAGTGTCAGGTTTTGGGGAGTGGTGAGTCTATTTAAGACAATTATCTCTGTTTACTTGGGGTTGTTTGTTTATGGGCCTTATAATTTGCTGGGATATCGATGGATCTTTCTCCCCTCCTGCATCGGGCTTCCCGGGTGTGTCTTTGGGGAAGGACATTTATTTTAGTTAATGATGTAATTATCAAGCCATCTTGTTTATTACATTCAAGCTCTCAGCCACATCAGCCTCCACTGGGGAAAATTAGGATAGTTTGTCTCGGTCAGGCCCTACAACGTTAGGTTTCCCTTATCCCAAGTGAGGTCTCAATAGTTCTCTGCCTCCTTTTCTGGCTCCTCACCACAGGTTTATCAGAGATAAGAAAGGTCACGGTGACTTCGGAGAGTATTTAGTCAAATGCCTTCGTTTTAGAGATGAGAAAATTGAGGATTAGAGAGAAGCAACTCTGCCAACTTCACATAGGCAAGAAAGGGCAGAGCCAGGATTAGAATGGGCATCCTCTGAACCAAATCCATAGTTCTTTTCTCTGTGCCAGATTGTCTTATATTCACCTGATGTTTAAATGTAGGGGTCCCCCAAAATTCTATTTTTCCCTTTTTCCCTTTTTCCCTTTCTACTTGGTGATCTCATCCAGCCCTCATACAAAGACCTCTAGTGATAGTGTCCATTACCTCCCCTAGGCAGCCCCTTCCACATTCCACTTCAGTTCAACTGTAATGATTAGGAAATTTTGAGTTTTCAAGAAATCAAGCCCAAATCTCTCTCTCTCTCTCTTCAATTTTTCACTGCTTCTGGCTCTGTCTTCATTCTATGCTTTAAATTGTCACCTCTGTGAAGATTATTACTCAAACTCTACATTAAGGATGTATCTTTTTCCATAATAAACAGAAGTAACATTTATATAGTGCTTTAAGGTTTGCAAAGAGCTTTTCATATATTATCTCATTTGACCCTCACAAAAACCCTGGAAGGGAGGTGCTATTGTTAGCCCCATTTTACAGATGAGGAAACTGAAGCCAAGAGAAAAGGAAAGGGAATAAGCATTTATATAATGCCTACTATGTGCTAAGCACTTTACAAATATTTGATTCTTACAATACCCCTGCAAGGTAGATGCTGTTATTATCCACATTTTGCAATTGAGGAAACTGAGGTCAACACAAGTTAATGACTTACTCAGGGTCATACAATTAGTAAGTGTCTGAGGCAGGAAATAAAACTCAGGTCTTCTTGATGCCATGTTCAGCACTAGATCCATTAGGTTGCTTAGCTGCCTGCTGGTAGGCTCTACTCCCCTCTGGGCTTTACAGTACTTTCTTGAGGCTGATTTTGGTGATTTCGGGAGAGAAGTGGGGGGAAGAGGCGTCATGGAAGTCAAAAAGACAAAGGTAGAGGAGTACAAGTATTGTTGTTGTTGTTGATGATGTTGATGTTGTTGTTGATGATGATGATGATGATGATGATGATGGTGGTGGTGGTGGTGATGGTGATGATGATTTTCCCAGTCTTAAAAAGACTCAAGAAAAGGCACTGACCACGAAGGGGGCACAGTGGCTAAACCTTGAATTGGAAAAGAGAGGGATTCAGTCCCCCTAACTCAGTTAGGAGTCAGACAAGTTAGGAGGTCTTTGCTTTGACACCTTCAACTCAACTTGTCCATACTCTGCTCACCATCACCCCTTCTAGATGTAAACCCAGGATTTTAATTCCTATTGATGGCACCACCATCTGTCCATTCATTCTCCCAGCCTTTAAACCTTTCAGTTACTCTTGACTCTGATCTTTTCCTCACTCCATCTATTTGAGGAGGTGCTAATTCCTGTTAGTTTACTTCCCCAAGTATTTCTCATCTTATTCTCTCCACTTATACTTACACCACCACCCTGGTTTAGACCTTCATCTCTTCTTCCCTGGACTACTGTAATTGCTTTCTAACTTGTCTCCTGCACATAGTCCATCTTTCTTAATATCAACCAGGTAATCCTTCAAAGGCACCCCTCTGATCACTTCACTCCATGGTTCCCAAATGTCTAGTGTGTAAAATATAAATTCCTTATCCTGACATTCAAGATTATCAACAATTCAGCTCCATCTGAGCTTTCCAGTCTTACTCAATACAGAGGATAGGACAGATTCAGGAGATGGTTGTTTTTGGTGTCATTTCAGTCATGTCTAACTCTTCATAACTCCACTTGGGGTTTTCTTGACAAAGATACTGGACTGGTTTGCCATTTCCTTCTCCAGCCCATTTTACAGATGAATGGAGGCAAACAGGGTTAAGGAACTTGCTACAGGGTTACACAGCTAGTAAGTGTCCGAGGCCAAATTTGAACTCATGAAGATGAGTTTTCCTGACTCCAGGTCCAGCACTCTATCCACTGCACCACCAAGATTCAGAAAGACCTAGGTTCAATCCCTGCCGCTAACAGTTACTGGTTGTGTGACCATGGTCAAGTTGAATAACCTCTCAGTGCTCAAGACAACATAGGTCTATACATTGCAGAGAAGATGCTGACCTGCATAGGTAGACTGGTTTTCTCACCTGGGAGTTCTCTATACCAAGGAAATCATAAGGCCCAGTCCATATCACTATGTTTACTCCCACTCATGTATTCTAAAATCTAGCTACCCAGAACTATTCTCTAATACTCATTTCTAATTCTGCTCTCTCCTGCCCCTATATCTTTGCTCATGCCATCCCCAATGTTTGGAATTGACATGCCATCCTTTATTTCAGTCTGTCAGAGCTCTTTTCTTCCTTCAAGACCCAACTCAGCGTCATCTCCCTCATGGGGACTTACCTATGCTCCTCCAACACCCCCAGCTCAAAGTGTTCTCTCTCTGTTCCAATTCTCCACATTATTGGGGCTTAGAATCAAGAAGACTCCTCTACCTGAGTTCAGATCTGTCCTCAGACACTTTCTATCTGTGTGACCCTGGGCAAGTCACTTAACCCTATTTGCCTCAGTTCCTCACCTGTAAAATGAGTTGGAGAAGGAAATGGCAAATTTCCCACAATATTTTTCCTAGACTCCTCTATTATCCTTCCTACATTCCCCCTTGTTACTTACATGCAAGTTTCATAGGCACTATTAGATTATCAGCCCCTCGAGATCAGTCTCTGTTGTTTTCCACTTTTGTATCAGACATCAGATAGTCCAGGGAACTGGATGTCACAGATACTTTTGGTAATCTGGAGAAGCCTGTGCACCATTGTTCTTCTCTGAATAAAGTTTAAAAAAATACATAAAATAAAATATAGAATGCTTGTCCTTCCCACCTTCACAACATATTTCCTATACATCCCCTTTGCTCCGCTCACACAGCCACCATTCTGATGCAGGCCCTCCTCATCTCATTCCTGGACAATTCCAGTGGCCTTCCGGCCTGTCTCTATACCTCACATCTCTCCCCACTCCAGTCCACCTTCCACTCCATTGCCAAAGTGATCTTCCTAAAGGACAGTTCTGACCATGTCACTACTCTGTTCAGTAGCTCCCTTGGCTCCATATTACCTCCAAGATCAAATATAAAATCCTAATCCATTTAAAGCACTTCAGACCTGATTCTTTCCTACCTTTCCAGTCTTCTTAATCTTTTTTTTTTTTGGTGAGGCAATTGGGGTTAAGTGACTTTCCCAGGGTCACACAGCTAGTAAGTGTCAAGTGTCTGAGGTCAGATTTGAACTCAAGTCCTCCTGACTCCAGGGCCAGTGCTCTATCCACTGCACCACCTAGCTGCCCCTACTCTTCTTACTTCTTACTGCCCTTCACAAGCTCTACGATCCAGTGACATTGACTTTCTTGCCTGATCCTTAAATCTGTCCATCTCTCCATTCCGTGTCTGTTCCCCATCTGTCCCCCGTTTCTGGGATACTCTGCCTCATCACATCCACTTCTTGGCTTAGCTTCAAGAGTCTCAGTCCTTATCCTTCCTTCTGCAAGAAGTCTTTTCTGCTCCTCCTCTCCCTTCCCCAATCAATGCCTTCCTTCTGTGATCACCCCCTAGTCCCCCGAATATACTGTGTTTAGATACTGTCTCTCCATTAGAATGGGAGCTTCTTGACAGCTTTGTATACCCCAGCACTTAGCATATAGTAAGGCATATATAGGGCATATAGTAAGCACTTTGGACAAAGGAAACAAATCATATTGAAATATAGTTATCAAAATGGTTTTTTTTTAAGTTTAAGGACCCCAGGATAATAATGCCTAGTCTAGTTGAGGTCATATCTGACCAAGAATCCTTTCTATAACATTCGTACTGACAGTCATTAATCCTTTGCTTTACACAAGACTTTTTACAAAGCAGGTGCTCAGTAAACGTTTACTGAATTGAATGAAATACAAACAGGGATCCTGATTAGACAGAGTCCTAGAGGAATCTCCAGTGACATCATCCATTTCTGGGAGCCCCACCATTCCAATCCCACACACTCCAGTCCAGGAAAGGCTCTGCTGCTTATGAGAAAATTTGTTGTCTGTGGCTGAGTCTATCTGCAATATCTTCTGTGTATAATGCTGCAGATCTCAAAGGGATAACCTACAGATTCATTTTAAAGCACCTACTGTATGGAGGCAGCACAGGGGATGGAGTGCCAGGGCTGGAGTCAGGAAGACTCATCTTCTTGAGTTCAAATCCATCCTCAGACACTCATTAGCTGTGTGACCCTGGGCAAGTCACTTCACCCTGTTTACCTCAGTTTCCTCATCTGTAAAATGAGCTGGAGAAGGAAATGGCAAACTGCTCCAGTATCTTTGCCAAGAAAACCCCAAAGGAGATCATGAAGAGTCAAACACAACTGCAAAGCAACTGAACAATAACCATTGTGGAGAGGCTAGTGCTTGGTACTGAGTGAGGCATAAAATTTAAGTAAGACACCCCTACCCTTGTGAACCTCATGATTTGGTAACAGAAAATAAAATATACAAAATAAAATAACCATCAATAAGTATTTATTAAATTCATACTATATACCAGGCTCTATGCTAGGTGGTGTGGACCCAAGCACCAAGAAAAAAATAATTCCTATTCACAATGAGCATACATTCTGATTGGGGGCAACACTAAGAACATATATGTCTGCACATGTGTATAGAATAAATTCAAATAAATACAAAGCAATTCAATATAAGGGGCTTGGGAAGGGAAGGCACAGGCAGTTGCAGGGGAAAAGAAAAGGCTTACTGTAGAGGATGGTGCCTGAATTGCATCTTGAAGGGAGAGGTGCGCTGTATGAGGTGGAAGTAAGGGGGAGTGCCCTGCAAGCATGGGGAAGAGCCAGGGCAAAGGCACAGCCATAAAAAGTTCATTCAAAGTGGGGCACTGAGTTTGAGTAGGCTCCAAGAGAGGTGTCCCCCTGATTAGGGGAATCAGGGAAGACTTCCAACAGAAGGTGGCATTTGAGTTTTCTCTTAAAGAATGAGCAGGAATTCAATAAGAAGGCAGAATGGGCAGGAAAGGAAGGAGAGAAGGTGGAATAAAGCTTAAAAGAATTTTATTAATTCAGGCTGTCCTTTCACCTTAGCTTTGGACAGAGCAAAGAGGTCCAAGAGTTTTCGGATTCTTTCCTCTGTTGTCATTGAGTTGGGTCAGTTGTATCTGACTCTTCATGACCCCATTTGGGGTTTTCTTGGCAAAGATCCTGGAGTGGTCTGCCATTTCCTTCTCCACTCCATTTTACAGATGAGGAAACTGAGGCAAACAGGTTAAGTGACTTGTCCAGGGTCACACAGTTAGAAAGGGTATGATGATGGATTTGAACTCAGGGTCCTCCTGACTCAAGGGCCAGCCCTCTATTCACTATGCCATCTAGCTGCCCAGATTCTTTCCTCTAGGAACTGCCAAACGACCAGGCTCAAAGTGTCAGAAGAGCAGCACAATTCATTGACAGGTTGGTAAAAGCCAAGACCGGAACCCTAGAATGTCAAGGCTGAACAGCTCCCCAAATTATAGACTTTCAGCACTAGCACAGAGCTTAGTCTACCTGCCTCATTTAAAAGAGGAAAAAAACAAGGTCCAGACAGGGATCCAACTTGACCCAAGTTCAAGATCTTGCCCAAGAACAAGTTAGGAGACCTTGGGCAGTCACGAGGGGAAGAGATAAAACAGCATAGACTCTAGAGCATTTGAATAGAGGAATTCCTGGCTTTAACCTGACATTGATATAAAGCTCCCCATGAAAAAAAGGATCAGGGAACCTCAAGCCAATTTGCCTACATAAAATTCACGGTAAATGAAAGGCAATGAGCCACTTCCCCTAAAGGGGATTGTTCTGGTTTTCTCTGTATTGGAGGAAAATGCATTCATTTAGCCCTCATTTCCTGGGTACTTGCTGGGTATAGGGCCTGGACTCAGTGTTGAGGGGAACAAGTAGTCTGCCCTCAGGGAGCTCACTGTCTGCTAGGGATATAATATGGCTTAGGTATAAATAGCAAGATAAAGATCAGGGGAGCTGAAGGCTCAGTGCTGTGGGGTACAGAGAGAGTGATCACTTCCAGCTGCCAGGTATCCAACTAGCCTTCCTAGAGGAAGCCCAAGCAAGAGTTGCCATGAGGCCGGTAGAGGGTTTTCAGCCATCTGTACAATCCATTCACTCTGACTCATCAGCTAAATGAATGTGCACCATTGGCTATTAAAGAGTACTCTAATCTCTCTCCATTTATCAAGGAGAGGAGAGGAGAGGAGAGGAGAGGAGAGGAGAGGAGAGGAGAG
>NW_020945014.1:1590048-1636616 GCF_900497805.2 Vombatus ursinus | reverse complement strand
GGGAGGAGAGGGGAGGGGAGGGGAGGGCAGGGGAGGGCAGGGGAGGGCAGGGGAAGGCAGGGGAGGGGAGGGGAGGAGGGGACGGGAGGGGAGAGGAAGAGAGGGGAGGAAAGGAGAGGGGAGGGGAGGGGAGAGGAGGGGAGCAGGGAGGAGAAAAGAAAGGAGTTTTCAGTAGGTTGCATTAAGAAAGGTAAGGTGTCCAGAACTAGGAGGCTGACAGTTCCATTCTTTCCCCACCCCTCAATCAGACCACTGGGGTATTTATTATGTTCAGTTCTAGGCACTAGTTTAGGACAGAGTGATGTGTCCATGGGGCAGCTAGGTGGTGCAATGGATAGAGCACCGGCCCTGGAGTCAAGAGGACCTGAGTTCAAATCTGGCCTCAGACGTGTAACACTCATTAGCTGTGCAACTCTGGGCAAGTCACTTAACCCCAGTTGCCTCACCAAAAAAAAAAAAAAAAAAAAAAATTCAAAGTGATGTGTCCAGAGATGGGCAACCAGGATGGTGAAGGGTTTCAAATACATGCCTTATGAAAACAGAGGAAAGGAACTGGGCATGTTTAGTCTGGAAAAATGAAGAAACTGAGTTGGATATAATGGCTGTCTTCAAGTATTTGAAGTGCTGTGGTAAAAAGAAGAGATTATCCATTTTCTGTGTAGCTCCAGAAAGTAAAACTAGGAACCATGGATGGAAATTGAAGACATGCAGGTTTAGGCTTCATATTAGAAGGAAAATAAACCAATACAACAACTTCTCAGTATTTAGAGCTATCCCAAACTGCAATGGCTTTCCTTGGAAGGCAGGGTGTTGCCCCTCATTGGTGGTCCTCACAGCAAAGGTATGATTATCAATAGTAGAGGAGATTCTTATGCGGGTATGAGTTAGGTTACACGGTCTCTGAGCCATTTTCCAAATCTGAGATTCTGAGGAAGTAGTGCTGGACTTCTCCACCTGAATATCCAACCTCAAACTCAATAGATCCCAAATTAAACTAATTAACTTCCTCTCCCCACCACCAATCTGTCCCTATCGATTTCTTTTCTTTTTTTTTTTTTTTTGAAGAGGTTGATAGTATCACCATTTTCCCCTTTGATCACCTGAACACTCCTAAAATGCTTCGTCATGATCACATAATCAATACTTATCAAACCCTTCTCTATATGTCTCATACATCCAGGATCCCCGATTTCCTTGAAACAAGAGAGATCCCAACCCCTTAGTAGAGACTGAATGGACTAGGAAACATTGTTTTGAGTCCCTGGTCTGACACTCACTAGCTTCTGCCCGGGACTCTGAGCTTCTGAGTAATGAGAGCTCTCCAAATCTGGACAGACCCAGATGCAGCACACTACTGCTGTTCACCTGGCCATCCTCCTTCTCTGCGCTTCCCAGAGTCTTTTCCACTTTTGAATCTGGGAACAATATTCAAATCAACACTACCATTTCTGGAAGGAAAATGTCACTACTATCCCATGATTCCACTCATCATCACAGTGACTTCTTAGGCCAAAATCTCCTTCCCTAACAACCACTCTCATCTATCTGTGGTCTTCCCTGATTATATTATAAGTTTCAGGAAGGCAAAAACTGTCTTGTTCTCTAATATTTCTGTCTTCAGCATTTAGCACAGTACCTAACACAGTGTAAGGCTTAATAAATTATTTCTTTTCCTCTCTCTGTCTCCCTCTCCTTTCTTCCTTCCTTCTTTCCTTTTTCCTTCTTTCCCTCCTTCTTTCCCTCCCTCCTTCCTTCCCTTTTTTCCTTCCTTCCCCTTTCTCTCTTTCTTTCTTCCTCCCTCCCTTCCTCCCTCCCTCCCTCCCTCCCTCCCTCCCTTCCTTCCTTCCTTCCTTCCTTCCTTCCTTCCTTCCTTCCTTCCTTCCTTCCTTCCTTCCTTCTTCCTTTCTTTCCTTGTCCTTAGGCAAGTTGCATCTCTGAGCATCCTTTTCCTCCTCTGTTCAATGTATCAGGACATGACAGAGTGGATAGAAAATTTGCCTTGGAGCCAGGAAGATGTAGGTTCAAGTATTATTTCCAACAACTCTGTGGCTCTGGACAATTCATTTAATATCTCTGAGCTCTAAGACAAGGAGTTTCTTCAGGAAAGATGCTGATTTATATAGATAGAGGGAGTTTCATCATCCAGGAGTTCTTCATACCCATGAAATCACAAGTTCTATCCCTGCCTCTACCCAGACTAGCTCAGATAATAACACATAATTTACCTAACCTCAGAGGGTTGTTATGAATACACATATACACACACACACAAACATGCAGATACACACACTCTCTCACTCCTGTGTCATAAACACTAAAGCACTACAGCAATGTGAGCTGTTATTAACGTTGTTATTATTAATGAGTTTCTGTGGCCAAAAATCATCCTACCCTCATGGCTGACCCTCTAGTGATGAGCCTCTCTGAATTTAACCAGGTTGGTCCTGACTGGCCCTCCCTCAAAGCCTTTCCAGCTCATAGGTCAGGCCAGAATTTGTATAGCATCCCCTCCCACTCTGCTTGGAGAAGGACCGCCTCTCAGTGCCTCATGGGAATGCCTTATCTCCTCAACAAGACTGTGAGTTCTTGAGGGCAAGGACCCTCAGGACTCCTTCCTCTTCACTGTCTCCTCTAAAGCCTCAGTCCAGCACAGGCCCCGGAAACACAGCAAATGCCCAGCAAAAACTCCGCACTGGGCCAACTGGCTTCCTACTGGTGGAAGGAGACGCTTCTGAAGGCCCTCCTCTGGTCGGTGGGCAGCAGGTTTGGTGGAAAGCAGACTTGACTGACCTCCCAAGCAGGCTTATCTGTATCAACACAGAGATAGGAGGACTTTGATGCTCATTAGGGAAATCGAGCACGTCTCCCTCCCTACCAAGGAGCAGGAACAATGCCCCTCTCTGATTCCAGTGCCTCTAATTAACAAAAGGAGAGTGTCGGGAGGCGTGGGGATTTGGCTCCAGGCAGGGATGTATGCAAATGATGTTTATTTCATCACAGAATCACAGAATCTGAGAATCGGAAGAAATTTCAAGAGGGCAAATAATCTAACTGGTACCTGCATGAATCTCCTCTACCAGATTCCCAAGCATCCACTTGAAGTGAACATACTACCTCCAATTCTTACTCACTGATGCAAATCCAAATTTTCAATCCGTCATTCAATGCTCTCAATTATTGTGGCCCAATCTATCCCTCTAAAATCCATTCCCTCTCCTCCCTTGACACACTCTCTACTACAGCCAAACTGGTCTGTATGAGAGGTTGAGAAAAGTACAGAATTTAGGGTCTGAAGACGTGGGTTCAAATCCTGGATTATAAAAATGTACTACCTGTGTGACCATGAGGAAAGTCACTTGCGTCACCAAGCCTCAGTTTCTTCATCTCTAAAATGGCCATAAATAATACTCCTGGCTAGCTACATCACAAAAGTTGTGAGGAGCATACTTTGTTAGCCATAATGTATATGTAAATTACCATTAATGGACAAAGAACTGGGTTTAGAGTCACAAGTATGGATCTGAAACCCAGCTCTGTTACTTGCTGCCTTTGTAACTATGTGGGCATCAGTTTCCTCATTAGCACATGGGAAGGAGTAGCTAGACTAGATGATCTTGAATAGTGGAAGGTTACCTCCATCTGGAAAGTCCTCTTACTTCTTTATTTCTTATATCTTCTGCTTCCTTTCCATCCTCACTGCCAATATTCTGATCCCAGACCCTTATTACCACCCACCAAGACTATTGCAGCAGCCATCTAATGGGTCTCTCTACATACAATTAACACCCCTCCAATGGCGTGCCGCTGGACTTCTCAGACCTGGCCAGGCATGCCATTTCTGGTATAAAATCTTTAGAGACTACATATTACCTTGAAAGTAAAATTCAAACTCCTTTCTCCAGCATCTTACCAGTATGACCATTTCATCTTCATCTCCCAGAGGCACCATAATACATTGGAAAGAATGTTGTATTAAGAGTCAGTTGGACCTGAGTTCTAATTCTGGATCTTTGTGCCCTTTGATAAGTTAGGTGGAACAGAAGACAGAGCACTGTATTTGGGGTCAGGAAGATCTGAGTTCCAATCCTGCCTCAGATATTTACTAACTGTATGATTTTGGGTAAAGCACTTACTGTACCACTCTCATCCTGTTTCTGCATCTGCAAAATGGGGATGATAACAGCATCTACCTCACAGGGTTGTTGTGAAGATCAAATGAGGTAATACATGTACAGTGCTTTGTAAACCCTAAAGTGCTCTAGATATCATCATCATCATCATCATCATTATTATCCTCCCTAGGTCTCAGTTTCCTCAAATGAAGGGATTAGATTAGATCATTTATAAGGTCCTTTCCATCTCTAAATCAATGGTCATTTGCTAGACCATCATCCATTCCCTGTCTACCAACTACGGGTACAACTCAAGGCTCTGCCTTAGACTCTTTCTCCTTTTCTACCTTCTCTATTTTATTTACTCACATGAGTTAAAAAAAATCAATCCTATCCTACAAATGTAGACATCCAGGACTAATCTCTCACCATTCTTCTATTGCCAACTGTCCACTGGGTCATTCTATTATCATCACAAGTTCAAGATGTCTTCGAGTAAGCTCACCTTCTTCCCAAATCAACCCTCATCTCCTCTAGACTTCCCATGTGTTAAAAGCATTACCAGACTCCCAGTCACTCTGAGATGTGTAACCTCAAAGTCACCCTCAGCCTTTGCCTCTCCCTCCCTCCCTTCCCCCATTCCCAATTAGTGCCAGGCTCATAGTTTCCACTTTCAAAACAGCTCACACACCGACCCCCTTCCCTCCATTCCCACTGTTAGCAGCCTAATTTAGGCTCTCATCACCTCTCACCCACTCTAGAGTAATAACCTTTTTTATTGGTGAATATTCCAATCTCTTCCTTCTCTGGTCCATTTTTCACACAGCTGCCAAAATAATCTTCCATAAGGTGAAGACCTGGCCATGCCACTCTCCTACTCAAAATCTTCAGCAGTTCTCTATTGCCTCTAGGACAAAGTATAAACTTCCTGGCCAATTCAAGGCTATATTCCCAGTGCTTTACACATAGAAAACACTTAGTAAATGCCAATCCTTGTTCTCTGCCTCCTAGTCTAATGGAGGAGGCTCCATGTAAATATCTAGGTACATGCAATGCAGGATATGTACAGAGTAGAATTAAGGGGTATTAGGTGGTACAGTGGATAGAGTGCCAGTCCCAGGGGTAAGAAGACTGGAGTTCAAATCCAGCCTCAGAAACTTACTAGCTGTGTAACCCTGGGCAAGTCACTTAACTATGTTTGCCTCAGTTTCTTCATCTATAAATGAGCTGGAGAAGGAAATGGCAAACCATCCCAGTATTCTTGCCAAGAAAACCCCAAATGGGATCACAAGGAATCAGACACAACTGAATCAAGGTAATCCCAAAAAAGAAAACATTAGCAACCGGGGAGGGTTAGAAGGGTCTGAGAAAGGCCTCCTACTCTACTTGATGTGAGTCATGAAGGAAGCCAAGAGGCAGAAGTGAAGAAGGAGACCATTAGAGATAGGGGGGGACACCAATTACCAAAGCAAAGAGATAGGAGGTGGAGGGTAGTGTTTGAGGGACCACAAATAAGCCTGCATTGCTAAATCATAGAGCACATATGCATGGAACGGAGTTAAGTAAAAGAAGATTGGAAACAAAAGGAAGGGGCCAGGTTGTGAAGAGCCTTAAATGCCCAATAGACAACTTCTCACTTGATCTTGGTGGTAATAGAGAGCCACTGAAGTTTACTGAGCAAGGACTTTGATACAGCAAAGGCATTGCCCACATAGGCTCTTCCATTATCTCCCCGAGATTGTGAACTCCTAAAGGGTGAGACTGTATCTGTTACCCTTAGCTCTCCCATGGGATGGGGGGGGGGAAATGTGTTTATGTATATATATACATATATGTGTACAAGGGTATGTGTATACTTACATACATGTATTATGTATATATACACATGCATGTGTATGTATACATATGTGTATAATATACATGTGAAGTAATAGTTAATCTTTGTTGAACAGAATTGTTTTGTTCTCAAGTGACTCATTCTCAGACAACTAAGTGGATTGAGCATGAGGCCCGGAGACAGAAGGGAAACCTGAGTTCAAATACTGCCTCAAACATTTACTAGCTGTGTGACTCCGGGCAAGTCACTTAACCTCGATTGCCTCAACAAAAAAAATAAATAAATAAAAAGAACAGCATATGATGCTTTACGAAAAGCTTAGTTAAAATCTAGGTAAACTATCTCTACACTATTCCACTAAACTACTCATATAATATCCTTATCAAAAAAGGAAATGAGGCTAGTTTGCCATGACCTGCTTTCTCTCAGTGAAACCACTGTAGGCACTTGATACATATGTTAATTCATTTAATGACTTACTCTACAACTTCCTCAGAAACTGAAGTCAACGTCATTGGCCTATAATAATTTTCAGCCTCTATTGTCTTCTTTAAAAGAAAAAAAAAAGAAATGGGAATATTTACATTTTTTTAGTCCTGATGGCAGCTATGTGGTGCTGTAGATAGAGCTCTGGGCCTAGAGTCAGGAAGACCTGTGTTCAAATGCCGCCCCAGACACTTACTAGTTGTGTGCTACTGAGCAAGTTACTTAACCTCTGTTTGCCTCAGTTTCCTCAGCTGTTAAGTAGGGATAATACTCACCTACCTTACAAGGTGGTTATGAAGATCAAATGAGATAATATTTGTAAAGCAGCACAATGCTTGACACATAGTGGGCGTTATGTTAATATGCTTATTCCCCTTCTCTTCCTTCCTGTTCCCTGCCCCCACCAATGTACTTAGCCCATTCTCCCTGGTTACTCAAGTATCACTGATTCTTTCAGTATTCAAGGATATATGTAGTTCATCGGGGCTAGCTGACTTGAGTTCATCATTCTATTTTTCTCTGGGATCTTCTCCCGACTCTCTAGACTTCTTTCTCAAACATCATCCAACATCTTTCTAGCCCCAAAAGACCACTCTTCACCAGCAGCCTTCTCACCCTGGAAAAGTCCATTCTCCCTTGTGGCCCCTTCCTCTAATTCAGTTGTTCTTAAATGTTTTGGTCTTGGGATCCCTTTATACTCCTAAAAATTATTGAGGACTTCTCTCCACAGAAATCTTGTGTTTATGAGGGGTGTATTTATCAATACTTAACATATTAGAAATTAAAATGTCTCAGTATTATTATGAAAGTAGTTTTGATCTTATGGATGCTTTAAAAGGTCTCAGGGACTCCCAGGGAACCCTGGGCCACATTTTGAGAGCTGTTCTTTTAATTGATCAGTACCTCCTGAGGCTTCCATTTTAAGGAAAGTGCCCAGGCCAACCAAGTTCACTCTTTTCTTCCTCTCTGGGCTACAAGGCTCTTGCCTCTTTAGACTTCTTTCTCTACCAAGGCCCCTTGCCCCTGGGGGGCACCTTCTTCTAATCCTCACTCCCACTACCACCTTTTACCTTCTTATGGATTGTCTTCCCTCATTAGAATGTAAGCTCCTGGATGACAAGGCTTGTATTTGTAATCCTGGTGCTTAGTACAGAGCCTGGCATATAGGAAGTGCTTAATAAATGCTTGTTGACTTGACTTGACTGGATCAAGGGAAACTAGAGTATCAAATCTATGTTAGCGATTTTTGTTCTGTCATTTCAAGCCCAAAGGTCAGTCTCCTTCTCAGAGAAAACAGAGTTATCAGTTATAATCATCTCATCCACTGCAATCAGTCTTGGCCCTTCTTTGATCACTCACTGTCTTTCCCCCAATATAACAGAAGGAAGAGAAAAAGAAGTTTTTGTTTAGCTTTCCTAGTGAGTATCAGCCTACTCTGAGCTTTAGCATCCCTGATACTATTTTTACAAGACCACTCCATGCTTCTATATTCATCCTTTGTTACTTACCCTCCTTGCTTTCTCTTTCTGTACATGTCTTAAAAAAAAACTAAGTTGAATAACAAGATAAATGAAAATCAAAACAACTCTGAGGTTCCACATCACAGCCAACTAATTGGCAATAACAAAAGAAGGAATAGTCAATGTTGGAGAGGCTGCTGAAAGACAGGCATGCTAATACATTGCTGCTGAACTATTTTTTTTTGATAATTGCATTTTTATTTGTTGTTACAAGGGATGGCTTATTGGGTAGGAGAGGAGGGGGTGGATATATTTAAAAATAAGGTGATGTAAAAGTAAAAAATATCAATGACTTGAAAAATTAAAATCTAAATTGGCCAATGAATTCCTTGTACATCCACATTGGTCTTTTCAGATAATTACATCTCCCCTCCCCACTAACTCCTGTGAAGTTGTTTTCCCTTGTGATTTCAGAATTTCACTGTTAAGAGTTTCTTGTCCTTCCTGGGCTGACTTTACCTGTAGAATTTTAGTAGATAGACTCATATAGCTCTCCTGTGAACCTTTTGAAACCTGCTTTCCAAAAATCTAGGCTATATTTCAGACCTTTCAGCTAAAGTTTGTCATCGTCCTGGGTACAAAGGACAAAAAACGGCAGATCTGATTAATCGAATTAAATCATTCTTCTCTAAGTCTTAGGTGTATCTGAATATACAAAGCTATACCTAGCAAGGGTTCTTCTTGTCAAGGCTCTGCCTGACAAGCTTATTCTTGGATAATATCTGGCTCTCCTGACATTTCAGCAGTCCACTGGAAGAGCACCTCTGGGATGTGCCAGCTCGACCGATACGGCAGTCAGTTTCCCCTGACAATATAGACATAACCGCCATGATCACACCTGTTTCAAAAAGAAAAGAAACAAGAGTATGTGGGAAGGCCAGCATTGATTCCCACATCCCACCTCCCCATTTTATGGAAAGCAGAACAGAAGCAGAGATAGGTTAAGTGACTTGCCAATTGTTGCACAAAATACCAGGGCTGATGGAACTGTGGGATTAGAGTTCAGTAGTCTCCATCCTAGGAGGGGCTTCCTCTCTTCCATAACCTCTCATCACATATCTTAGCCAACATTATAGATAGTTACTAACTACATGGTGACACAGTTGGGGTGTGGGGAATTACCTGCAAGTTCCCAACTATTTCCTTACTCCACAAGGACAATCACATTACCTGAAATTCCACCATTAGAGTCACACCTTTGAGAAGAATGTAATGTCTCTAGTAATGCCTTATTATAGAATAATGAGTAAAATTAATAAGATTACATTTAATTGGGATCAATGGAGAGTCCTTCCTTTAGGTTCAAAAAGTTAGTTGTACAAGTACTAGAAAGGGGAGGTGTAGATAAAGTTCATTTGAAAAGAATCTAGGGTTTCTAATGAACTGTGAGTCTAACTAACACCTGAACAAATCCCCTCAATAACATTCTTGACAAGTGGTCATCCTACCTCTCCCTGAAGAACTGTGGTGATGGAGAACTTACTACCTCAAAAGTCAGCCCCTTGAACTTCATAGCAATGATGACTATTAGGAAGTTTCTCCATATATAAAACTTCTCATGTCAGCAGATCCCCTTCTTGTTTCCCTTGAGAAGATAAGACTTGGAAAGATAGGTGAGAATGGAGAGGGATACCTTTCTAAATTAGGAAGCAGCTAAGCAGTTCAGTGGATAGAGCACTGGGCCTGGAGTCACAAAGATCTGAGTTTAAATCTGGCCTTAGATCCTTACTAGTTGTGTGACCACGGGCAAGTCACTTAACCTCTGTTTGCCTTAATCCACCGGAAAAGGAAATGGCAAAGCACTCCAGTATCTTTGCCAAGAAAACCCCACGGACAGCATTCATATAATGGTCCACAGGGTCACAAAGAGTTAGATCTGACTGAATGACTAAACAACAACTCTCAGACTACAAATTTCAGAAAAGATGCCAACTTTCATTGGAAAGATGGGATGTATAGGGGATGGAAGAAGACTGAGAAAGACCTCTAGTAGAAAGTAGAATTTGAGCTGAGTCCTGAAGGAAGCCAGAGAAGTCAGGAGGTAGGAGTGAGGAGGGAGAGAATTCTAGGAAGTATTGACTTGGGAAATAGGAGCTTGAATTAATCTGGTGACTATGGCATCGCACTGCCATTGAGTAAAACACTTTCCCTAATCTGAGTCTTGGTTTCCCTACCTGTAAAATAAAGGGCTTGGCTCAAATAATCTTCAAGGCTCCTCTATCTGTGGCAGTTACAGCTCTGACATTCTGGGATTCTATGAATCACCTTCTATGATTCAGACCGCAAGATCCCTGTGAGATGAGAGAAGGAAGGGAGAAAGCAGGGGAGAGGGGAGACTTTCTAGAAAAGGTGGGGCCTGAGCTCTACACCCCTGTCAGAGCTGTGGTCCAGATGCCACTTCCAGTGAAGTCTCGCCTGGTGAGCCAAAGAGATCTTTGTCTGCTTCCTTCATGATGCTTGGCTCAGAATCTCTCCTGCTGAGCTCTGCGGGGCTGGATTTCTGACTCAACAACATGTGCTACTTAGAACAATTTACAACCCTCCCTCTCCCTCAGTGACTTTCTGGAAAGTGTGTACAGCATAGACAAAAGAAAATGTCTCCCCTCTTTCATCCTCATTAATTTTTTAACTGCCTGTGGCCTATTTCTCTTCTCCTCAAGATGGTGGGGGGGGGGGGTGGAGGCTCAGTAGGGAAATGGAGGGAGTGATGGACCCAATCTGATTTGGGCATTTTGGTGGAGTAAAACTGATGTGGACATGAAAGAGACTTAATGTTGTCCAGTGAAAAATAGCATCAGTTGAGTGCCAGGAGATCTGAGTTCTAGTACTGCCTCTGACTTATTGTATAACTCTGGACAGGTCATAGAGTATCTCTGGGCTTCAGTATATTTATGTTGAAAATGAAGGAATTCGACTAGTTGTTAAGAGAATCACAGAATTTCAGAGATGGATCTGGTCAGACCCCATCCAAAGTATGAATCTTGTTTAATGCCTTAGGGAATTATAGCAGCACCTCAGAATATTGGAAATGGAAAAGACATCCAAGGTCACCTGATATTGCTGCCTCATTTTATACCTAAGAAATAGAGGTACGACCTGTAAAGACACACAGTTAGCAAGGGAAGAGTTCAGACTGGAATTCAGGTATCCTGTCTACAAGACCAAATACTCAGGATAATCTATGGGTAATGAGTTTGCTCTGATGGTCCAGTAGGAAAATCTCTTGGTTATAGAGTCAACTTTACCGATAACTTGCTGTGTACCCTTAAGGTAAATTTCTCTGGGCCTCAGATGGCCATCTTTAAACTGAATAAAATAACTATGGTGCTTCCAGTACAGTTGAATGTAAAGAACCCTGATCTTGGAGGTAGAACACCTGGATTCTAATATAAACTCTATGACCAACTTGATGAATTTTACTTTGACAAATCACTTCTTTCTGAGTCTATTTTCACTTTTGCAAAATGAGTTGAATCTAGCATTAAATGTACAATCCTTTGGACATTTGAAGAATGTTGTATAATGTTTGGATGCTGAAAATTAACCACTGATTACTTTAATGTATTCACTACTTTTGTAATCATAGAGGTCCTGTGAAGGGTGAGCCTTATTGCTGACTCCTCCTCTACCAGCTCACTCTCCAGTTTGTTAAACCTGGCCTCCTAGAGACAATGATAGCCTCCTCATTGATTAACATTCCCCCACTTTGTCATGCTTTCCTCATCCCAATGATTCTGAACCCCGTACCTCTCATTATACAAACCCTTTTCCCTGTTCTCCCATAGCCTGATACCTTGTTCCTATCTCTTTCAACCCAATTTCCCCCAACATCCTATTCCAGATCTACTCACCCCTTCCACTGTGCTCTCCATAGGTAGCAAACTTATTTTGATCTCAGTTCTACCAATCAGGTAGAATTCTAGAATGCCAGAACATTAATTTTAGATGAGACCTCTTTGACACAAACAAGCGTACTTGACCAGACTATCTCCAAGATGCCTTCTGGCCCCAAACCCCATGCTTCTAAGTTCCTTGTCCTGAAATTAGAGCAGAATGTTGACATACAAAATGTCCTGAATTTTACCCTGCTGAATCAGATTTCCCCTGATTCTAGCTGACTTTTCAATACAATCCTGCTCTACTGTGTCTCCTATGCCAATCATTTTCTGCTGATCATTTAATAACTTCAGTATTAGTTTTTCTCCCGAGTTCTAATCTTGCATAACCAGCTGCATATTGGACAGTTTGAACTGGATGTCCTGTAGGTAGTACAAACTCAACAGGCATTGACTGACATTTCAAGTTCTGAAAGTAGAACTCATGATCTTTCCCTCCAATTCTACCCTTCTTCTTTACTCTCCTATTTCTGTTAAGAAAATCACCATACTGAAGTCATCCCGTTTACATCGTTTGTGTTATCCTCAAATGCACATTCTCTTCACCCCACATACTGAATCAATTGTCTTTTCCTCATTCCCATCCCCACAGGCCCCCTATTTCTCTCACATAGCAACATGACAACTGTTAAAATGATATTCCAAAGGCGTAGGTGTATGACCATCTCACTCCCCTTACTCAAGAAGGTCCACTGGCTCCCTGTTACCTCTAGAATCCAATAAAAATTTTTCTATTTGACATTTATGGCCCTTCACAACCTGGCTCTAGCCTACCTTTCCATCCTTATTATACATTACTTCTCTTCATGCCTTCTTCAGTCCTGTCCAACTCACCCTGTTAATGTTCCTCAGGCAATGTTTTTATCTCCTCTTTTAATGCCTTCATACAGGTTATCTTCCATGCCTGGAATGCACCACCTCCTCAACTCTGCTTTCTAGATTGCTTAGTTTCCTTTGGAGCTCAGCTCAAACACCACCTTCTATATTAGATTTTCCACATCCTCCCACCTCCAGTTACTAGTTTCCTCTCTAAATGATTGCATTTATTTTGTATGTATCTTTCACATACATGCATACACATACATGCATGCATGCATGCATGTATATATATGCTTTTTCCTCCAAAAGATCGCAAGTCTCTTATAGGATAGGGCTCCTTCATTTTTGTCTTTTGATTCCCTGGGATTAGCACATAGGTAGAACACTTACTAAATTCTACTTTATTGATAAAATTACAAACTCACATTCATAGAGTGCTTTATGGTTTGTGAAACACTTTTCTTGGAACTATCTGGAGAAATAGATTGTGTGTATTATTTCTGTTTTACAAGTGATAAAACTGAGACTCAGAGAGATCAAATGATCCTAATGCAGAGGTAAGATTTGAACCCATATCTCCTAACTCCAAGACTAGGGTTCTTTTCACTGAACTACCCTGGGCTCTCCATTTCTGCTCTAATGAGACTTCATGTACACATTTCCCCCAGAGACAAAAAGTGACTTGATCAAATTTGCAATGAATTTGTGGCAAATCTGGGACTCATATATTATGACTACAGCCTTTCTGGATGTTCCATGGGCCACCAGTCAAGTACCTTGACCTGGTTCTGAAGAAATGGGTAAATTGAAGTTAAAGAATAATGGCCTAAGAGGCAGCTAGATGGCACAGTGGATAGAGCTCCAGCCTTGGAGTCAGGAGGACCTGAGTTCAAATTTGGCCTCAGATACTTGACACTAGCTATGTGACCCTGGGCAAGTCACTTAACCCCAATTGCCTCACCAAGAAGCAAAAAAAAATAAATAAATAAAAGAATAATGGCCTAGACTGGCATATGAATTAAACCTATAGGTCTTACTGGATGAAAGACTCAAATATGAATAGGCAGTGTGATATGACAGACATATGTAATATATATTTATAGTTTGTATATGTTCATACATAAAATATTTATGTTATAAAATATATTATATAGTATAAATATAAACTACTTATATATAATATATAATACTGTAAATATAAATCTCTATTTTTATCTATTATATATACATAAATATGGTCATAAGCTTCATAAAAAGAAGTCCAGTGCATAGAATACTGGACCCAGGGTCAGGAAGACCTGAGTTTAAATCCAACCTCAGAGACTTACTGGCTATGTGACTCTGGGCAAATCACTTCAGTTTCTGCATCTATTAAAATAGCACCTACCTCCCAGGGTTGTTTTGAGGATAAAAATTAGATATGTGTAAACCTTTGCAAAACTTAAAGCACTATATAAGTGCTAGTTATTATGATAATGAGGAGGAGGAGGAAGATGAATGCAGCAGTCCTGTTCTACTTTCCCCTCTTTAGACCTCCATCTGTGGTATTGTATTCTGTTCTGAATAGTGTATTTTAGAAGGGACATGGATGAACCTTGTCATGGGTCGGATTAGGATGGGGAGAGGAATGGAGACCACCATTTTTTATATGACGTTGAATTTCTTTTCATGAAACCTATGAACATATTTTATATATACAAAAAAATAGATATAGATATAGATATATGTATGTATGTATGTATGTATTATGTATATTATATATGAAGGGTTCATTTGAAAGAACTCAAGGTGATTAGCCTGGATGAGGAATGACTTGGGATTGGGACATGATCTTCATCTTCAAATATACAAAGGATTGCTCTGGTGCAAAAAAAGGAGACATTCTAGCTTCTGAGGGCATAATTAGGAGCAGTGAGGAGTGCATGCAGAAAGGCAGATTTCAGCTTAACGGAATGAAAATCTAACCATTAACATTGTCCCACAATGGGATGGAACATCTTCATGGGACATCTATCCCTAGAAGGGCTCATTGGGAAGCTAGATCATCACTTGTTGAGGCTACTGTTGAAAGAATTTCTCATCCAGCCCAGAATGGATTAGAAACCACTTCTTCTACCTAGAGCTCCTTCCACCTGAGTTTTGTTCTAGCTCTAGTGAGACAGGATAGCAGAGTGAATAGGAGGGTGATCTTGGAGTCATGAAGACTTGTGTTTACATCCTTCCTCTGGCTCATACAACCTGGATGGTTCCATGATGGTCCATCATTCACACCTCATCATTAAAATGGAAAAGCCAGCCTTTGACAGCCTCTGGACCTGAAGCCACCACACCTTGCTGGCTAAAAGAGGATAAATGGCAGAAGACTGGCTGTTATTTCTTCTTCATTGACCCATATCCCTGGCACACGGTAAGTGAGCCACTCATGATAGTACCTTGAAGCAGCTATTCATTCTCCTAATTAGGGGCTGGGATGTGTCCATTCTCATGTCATGCCACCTACAGGGGCTTCTCTCCATCTCGTCAATTAGTCCCTCTGTGATACTCGGACTCTCCAAAGATGCAGAGCCCAGAGCTTATTAGAGAGCTTTTTACATCCTTCAATAATTCCTTGGCAGGACTAGGAGTTTCAAAGACCTGTCCTCCTCCACAAATTTCTATCTTTGGAGTGTGCACCTGGCGTGGTGCTCTTCAGCTTCTGAGTGAGCTGTTCGGCTGGGCTGTTTACTGCCCCAAATGATAGACAGACTACTTGGTGGTACAGGGGAAAGGGCATTGGATTGAGTCAGAAGACCTGGGTTCACAAAACCATGGAATATTCAAGCTGGATCTCAGAGGTCACTCAGCCAAAGACGAACTCTACATTATCCCAGATGAGAAGTCATCCATTCTCCACTTGAGGATCACCAGTAATGGGCGATTCACTATCTCCCTTGTCTGGCCATTCTATCTTTCCATACCCTTTTGGAAAAGTTGTTGTAAATTCTCCTCCCACCCCTCAATTCTGACTGAACTCTGCCTTCTACCCCTTGCTCCTTCTTCTGGCCACTGAAGCCAAATAAAACAAACCTGATTTTTTCCTCACTAATGTTTTCTCCTCTGTCCTAAACATCCCCAGTTCCTTTGACTGATCCTCCAAAGGCATGGTCTACCATCCTTTCACCTTTTGACTTCCACTTTCTAAATATGTCCCCTTTTGTTTGCCTGTGTCCTTTTGAAATAAGGTGACTGGAATGGATGAATGAGCACCAGACTCCCAGTGGAGTGTGGCCAGAGCTTGGCCTATCTTTCTCTCTAGGCTGTCATTGGGTCCTATATAAATGTGAAAGGATAACGACATTAATCCCCCTGTGTAAAGTAGAACAGAATGAATAAAATGGACTAGGAAGAATCTTAGTGCTGATAGCATCTCATCCAAATCCCCTCATTTTACGAAGGATATCTGAAGGCAAGAGAGGGGAAATACCTTGCTCAAGGTCAGTAGTCTTTGGTCAATGTCCCTGAGCCCCTGCTTATCCATCTCTAAAATGGGGGTGACAATAGCACCTTCTTCATAGGGCTGTTGTGAAGATCAAATGAGATAATATACATAAAGAACTTTGCAAGAGACATGTAATCAGGAACTCTTATTGAGAAACAGCAAGGTGGAGTAGTGGATAAATCACTAGACTCAGAGTTAGGAAGACCCAAGTTCAAATCCTGCCTTAGACACTCACTGGCTGTGTGACCCCAGGCAAGTCAATTAACTTCTATTTGCCTTAGTTTGCCCATTGGTAAGATGGGTATAATGCTAGAACCTACCTTACATGGTTATTGTGAGGATAAAAATGAGTTACTGTTTTTAAGTATTTTTCAAATGTTAAAGTGCTATTTAAAATGCTATTATTGGAATGGAAAGAGAAACTATGGTGCTGTGGAAAGAGTTCTGATTTTGGAGTGAGAGGGTCTGGGTTTGCATCCTGCCTCTTTCACTTTTCCCTCATGTTACCTTGGGCTTAATCTTTCTGGGACTCTGTTTCTTTAACTATAGAGTGAATACTAGCTGGCCTTCATGGTCCCTTCTAGCTCTAAATCCCTGGAGAATATGATTCTCATTCCACCTCCACAACTTTCTAGCTATGGAATCTTGGCCAGCTAGGGTGCTCAGTGTACACAGCACTGGTCTTGGAATCAAGAATACTCATCTTCATGAGTTCAAATCTAGCTCTGTGACCCTGGGAAAGTAACTTAACCCTGCTTGCCTCAGTTTCCTCAACTGGAAAATGAGCTGGAAGAGAAAATGGCAAACTACTCCAGTATCTCTGCCAAGAAAACCCCAAATGGGGTCATGAAGAATCGGGCATGATTGAACAACCACAACAACAAACCTTGGTAAAGACATTCTTCTCATATGAACCTTACTTCTCTCCTTTGTAAAAATGAGGGGTTGAGATTTTATCATTTCTAAAGACCCTTTCCACTCTATGAACCAGGTGCTTTTGTTCCCGTGCTGAACTTCTGAAGCTAGCAGTGTCTGAATGGCAGACAGGATGTCCCGTCCTAACCTGAATCTTTGGAGACCTCCCAGTTCTCATTTTAATAATATTGATCGCTCACCTTCCTTTATACGCATCTTTTCAGTTTTTGAGGCACTTTGATATCCTCTACCTCCTTGGATCCTCACAATATTCCTTGCCTCATAGGTTCATAGAGTTAGATCTAGGAGAGACCTTTTAGGTCATTTGGTCCAACCTGTCCATTCTATAGATTAGGAAAATGAGGTCTAAAGATTTTAAGTGACCTCCCCAAGGACTCAGGTAGCAGAGGCTGGCCTAGAACGCCTGTCCTATGAATCCACACCCAACACTTTCCATCACACCACACTACCTGGGCAGTTGGCAGAGATTCTGATCTCCATTTTACAAGTGGGGAAAACTGAGGATTAGAGTCAACAGTAAAGCTAGGCCTGAATCATGTCTCTTGGGCCCAATCCTGGGGTCTTTTCATAATATCACATCTCCCACCCTGACTAACATCAATGCATTATTATTACCAGCAATAATGACATTAATAACAACAGCTCTCACATTTGTCTCACATTTTATTTCTTACAAAGGGTTTTCTTCAAAATAGTTATATGAATCAAGCAGTGCCACTGAAAGTATTACATTTTACAGATGAAATAACCGAGAGTCAAAGAAATGGAATGATTTGCTCTTGGTCACTTATTTCAGTACTTTAGGAATCTGTGATTTCATCTATGTGGAAACTACCTCTAGCCATGCACTGAGGCTGAATGGTCACTCGGTTTGCTGTGGTCAGTCAATAAGCATTTATCAGTCACTCACCATACTCCAGGCACTGTGCTAAGCACTAGGGATACAAAGAAAGGCAAAAGACAGTCTGTGCCCTCCAGGAGCTCACAGTCTAATGGGGTAGATAACATGACAACAGCTACCAACAAGATATAGACAGGATAAACTGAAGATAATCAATAAAGGGAAGGCACTCGAATGAAAGGGGATCTGAAAAGGCTTCTCATGGAAGACAGAATTTTAGCTGAGACTAAAGGACTAAGGGAGCCAGGGAAGCCAGGAGGCAGAGAGCAAATGGGAGAGTATTCCAGGCATGGAGGACAATCACTGGCAATTCCTAGAGGCTGGGGACAAATGTTTTGTGTGTGTATGGACAAGAAGGGCAGTGTCACTAGTTCAGAGAGAGGGAGAGAGAGTATATTGGGGTAGTAGGAGTAGGGAGCTGGAGGTTGTGATCATGTAAGTTTTAAGAAGACTGGTAAGGTCTTCTCAAGGTAGGGATGGGTGGGGCAAGTGAAAAGGTTTTGAACGCCAAATAGTATTTTACATTTGATCCTGGAGGTGATAGGGAACCATTGATAAGGAATAACACGGTCTTCTTTATGCTTTAGGAATGTTAATTTGACAGCTGAGGGGATAGACTAGAGTGGGGAGAGCCTTGAGGTAGGCAGACCCACCAGTAGGCATGAGGTGATGAGGACCTGCACCACTGCGGTGGCAGTGTCAGAGGATAGAAGGGGTTATATATTCAAGAGATGTTACATGTTGATGGAATTTGATTGATGGAATTTGGCAACAAATTGGGTATAGAAAGGATCAGCTATGGGGAAGTTCTCCACTTAGTTCATTGGCTAGACTCAATAAAATCGTCATCATCATCATCAAATTTCCACATAACTCTGAGATTCTGTAACTCAATAATTCTACGAATAATCAAAGTCACTCCAAAATGAATGAGCTATATTTTGCACGACTTCATAGGTATGACTGATATCAGATTGCTTGCCTTCTCAATGATTGGAGGAAAGACAGGAGGGTGGGAGAGAATTTGGAACTGAAAATATTTTTAAATGAATGTTAAATTTAAAAAAAAAAATAACAAAGTAAATGAGCTGCCTTCCGAGGTCTTCCTCACGGGAGGGCTTCAAGCAGAGGCCAGATGACTAATTCTTGGGGATGCCATGCTAGGAATCCCTGTTTGGTTATAAATTGAACTGGATGACCTTGGAAGTCCCCTCCAGCTCTGAGATTTGAGGCAGGGCAGGGCTCCCACCAGATTACACCCCCAAACCAGGTCACCATTTTCACCTGGCCTGTGGCAGCTCAGGTCAATGCTGTTTGTGGATGACCATCATTCTGCCTGTAAACACGGCTGAGTCTACATCCCTGAGAAAGAAGAGGCCTCTTTCCAGGAGGCAGAAATCAATTTCATTCTGAGATATTCCTAGCCTTTTCATTTAGAGAGCAATAAAATCCTATTTGCCTCCAAGTCTGAGTTTTCTGTGTTGTTGGGTTTTCTTTTCCCCCTAGCCCCCTTTGCAGAAAATGCCAGCAAGCTTTTGACTCCCAGCAGCTGCCCTGTGTGCAAGCTGCCGCTGTGAAACCTTATAACATGTTAGGGTTTTTTAATGAAACCAATTTATATCCGTTTGCAGTAGTGAAAGGGCTCAGCCAACTTAATTTCATTTCATTTTCTGGGCATGAGCGGCCAGAGGAGCTTTCACGATTTCTCATCGAGCTCTTACTCCCTGGCATGGGAGCAGCCAATTTCACTGGATTTCGTGGCCAAACCCAATTTGACAGTCCCTTGACTGGCTCTGGCAGAAGGGACGGCATGGGGCTTAAAGTCGAGAGGACCGGATTTGAATCCTGGCCCCACTAGTTAGTTATTAGTTGTGCAGTCATTTACGAAGCGACCGAATCCCTGAGTCGGAGAACTGGAAGAGGACTCAGAGGAAACTCGTCTAGTCTAACTCGAACCAAACTGGGAATTCAGCCCTGTTATTTCTCAATGGAAACCCTGACAAGCAGCCCTCAGGCCTTCCCAGGAAGCCCTCCCACCATCAAGGATTTAGCTTGTCTTTAGGCAGCTTATGCTGCTTTGGGCCAGCCCTGAACAAGAAGGAGAACGTCCTTTGATTGGGCCAAAATTCACCCCGTGGCTACTCCCATCCCTTGCTCCTATGTCTGCCCACTGAGGCCAAGCAGAAAAACTCCTCTACTATGTGACGACGGCCCGTAGCTATCATGTCCCCACGAAGTCTTCTGTTTTCCAGGCAAAATATCCCCAGTTCTTTCAACGAATCTTCCTATGGTATGGATGTCTGGGGTTCTTCACCATCCTGCTTCCCTCCTCTGGATACTCTCCCCTCTCCCACCAATGCCCCTTCATTATGAGAGGCATCAGAACTCAGTAAGGGGCAGTCCTGCTGAACTCTACCCTGCTCAGACCACAATGCAGCTCTAATACCTGACCACAACACCGCAGATGGAGTCTGATCAGGGCAGAGGACAGCAAGAGTATCCTTTACCTAGTTTTGCATATGATACTTCTCTTAATAAAGGCTAAGACCAGTGGAGTGGCCCGGGGGATAGTGTGCCAGGCCTGGAGTCAGGAAGACTCATCCTTGTGAGTTCATATTTGGCCCCAGACACTTACGAGCTGTGTTACCCTGGGCAAGTCACTTACCCCCGTTTGCCTCAGTTCCCTCATCTGTAAAATGAGCTGAAGAAGGAAATGGCAAACCACTCCAGTATCTTTGCCAAGAAAACCCCAAATGGGGCCACAAAGAGTCGAATCCAACTGAAATGAGTGAACAACAACAACATCACATTAGTTCCCTATTTTCAATTATATCATGCTGCTGACCTTTCTGGACCTGTTTCCTCATACAACAACAACAACAACAACAATGGTAACTAGCATTTATTTAGAGCTTTAAGGTATACAAAGCACTTTTATAAATATTATCTCATTTTATCCTCACAACAACCATGGGAGGTAGGTGCTATTATTATACCCATTTTACAGATGAGGAAAACTGAGGCAGACAGAAGTTAAGTGACTTTTCCAGGGTCACACAGTTGGTAAGGGTCTGAGGTGAGATCAGAACTCAGGTATTCCTGACCCCACATCCACCACTCTATCCATTGCATCACCTTACTGTAGAATGTTTTACTAGGTTTTCCTTACAGTGTCTCATTAAGAGAACAGGATGTGCTTTGGGAAGGTGCTGATGATTCAGCCTACAACCTTCAAGTTTGGAAAAATGTCCACACACACACACACACACACACACCCTCAATCTGATTATGATGAAAATTGGGGAAGTTTGTATCCAAAGCTATTCTTCAGGCTCCTGTCTTCATGCATTGCATTGGTTATTCCCCATGTCTGGAATGCTCTCCCTCTCAGCCTTAGAATCCTTGGCTTCCATTAGGACTCATTAGCATGAAAATGCTAATGCCTTCTCCTTTTAGATTACCTTCATCTACTCAGATAGATAGATAGATAGATAGATAGATGAATAGATGGATGACTGGATATATATATAGAGAGATAGATTAATAGATAGATGACTAGACGGATAGATAGATCGATGGATAGATAAATATATGGATTACTAGATAGATGGAGAGATGGATGACTAGATAGACAGAGAGATAGATGATAGATAGATGAATAGATGGATAGATAGATTGATAGATGAATAGATAGGTGGACGAATAGATAGATAAATAGATAATTTATAGATAGAAATATATAGACATAACTTATATGTACCTTGTTACTTACATGCTATCTTCTCTACTATAATGTAAATTCCTTGAGAGAAAGGACTGATTTTGCCTTTCTTTGAATACCCAAGGCTTAGCAAACATAGTAAGTTCCTAATAAATGTTTATTGAATAATGGACTGATTGACCTCCACCAGGAGGCCTTTCCTGGTTCCCCTAACTCTTAGTGCCACTCTCTCTAAGATGTCCCTCCATCTATTTATTTTATGTTCTGATTTATAAATGTTATTTCCCTCATCAGGACGTAAGCTGAGGGCAGGGGATGTTTTTGCTTTTTTTCTTAGTATCCTCCAAACTTAGCATAGTCCCTAATACATACTAAGTGCTTAATAAATATGTGTTGATCAACTGATTGAGTAAGTGAATGCATCGTAGGTTATCCTTCTTCCATTATCAAGAAGATAAAGAGTTGAGTGAATTATATTGTTTCTTTCCTGTTGGATTTTGCCTGATCACACACGAATACTATCAATGCCATAACTATTAAAATCGCCATTACCATCACTGCTACTACCACAAACAGAATGTCTCAAGGAGACAACCTCAAATTATTCTTTGCTAATGTAAAGAACATTGAAATGTAAGGGTGTGTATGTATACATGTATTTTTAAGTGTCCCTACATAAACATATAAGGAGTTAGTAATTTGTAAAAGGTTATAAAAATGTAGGTTATTGTTACTGTGTTTATTAAAATAATCATAGCAGTAGCAATGCGTAATAGAATGGAGTGGGGATAGGGTAGTGGATAAGAGTGATGAGCTTACATGACAAAGAAGCTGAGCATTTTGGGGGCTTCATCAAGGGGGTGGTTGTTGTTGTGTTTGTCCTTTGTTCCTAAAGAGGTAAAATTGTCCTGGTGCTTTGTGAGATTGGAAAGAGCTAGGTTGCATTGAAGTTGTTCTGAGATCTAGCCAAGGAAGGAGAAAAGGTAGAAATGGAGGTGTAAAGTAGAGAAATGGTTTGGCAAATGCAGCACTCTCTTGTGACCACTGTCCATCCTTCATCCTCTAGAATGTTAGAGTGGAAGACAGAAAGGAAGAAAGAAAGGAAGGAAGGAAGGAAGAAAGAAAGGAAGGAAGGAAGAAAGAAAGAAAGAGAGAGAGAGAAAAAAAGAGAGAGAAGGAAGAAAGGAAGGAAGAAAAAGAAAGTGAGAGAGAAAGAAAAAAGGTTAGCATGGTAAAGCAAAATAAAGAATAGACTTGGATCCAAATCCTGAATCTGGCATTCATTGACATGTGACCATGGACAAGTCACTTAACCTCTATAAGACTCAGTTTCACCTGTATAATGGGGATAATAATATTTCACTATTTAATTCACAGTGTTTTTCTAGGTATAATGGAGGTAAATATTATACTTTTGCTATGCTTGGCCTTGGCCTGGGCCTACAATGTAGATACTACTAAAGAAACATGCTTGAGTCAGAGCAGATTGGGGTGGAGTGAGGAGCTTCTGTTTGCCCCTACTGTATAGGGAAGTGCATTATAAGATGTAAGTCAGAATAGAAATGGCTGAAATATAGTGTGGTTTAGTGGAAAGAGTATTGAATTTCAATTCAAAAGACCAGAGTTCGAATTCCAACTCTACCACTTAACTATCTTTCTGACACTTGAGTATGTCATCTCACCTCTGTGAGTCCCATCCGCAAATGAAAGATAGTAATTCCATAGGGGCAGAGAGGTGGCACAGTGGATAGAGCACCAGCCCTGAAGTCAGAAGGACCTGAGTTCAAATCCAGCCTCAGACCAAACACTTGACACGTACTAGCTGTGTGACCTTGGGCAAGTCACTTAACCCCAATTGCCTTACCAAAACAAGAAAAGAAAGAAAGATGGTAATTCCTACAGGGGGCCCCCAAACCCCCTGTGATATACTTATGGAAAGATAAAGTCACACAATGAGTCACAGTCTCAGTCTTTGAAGGAGCATACACATGGATGAGCTCCCAGATGTATTAAAATATTGATGTAATATGCATAAAAGCTACCTCACAGGATTGTTGTGAAGATCAATGGCCATTTCCCAACCATGCCCAGCCCATGCCTTCTTTCCAATCCCTTTTGAAAAACTGTCTTCCTCCCAAAAAAAAGAAAAAGAAAAATTGTCTTCCTTTATTAGAAGGTAAGCTCTTGAGAACAAGGAATGTTTTGCTTTCTTGTCTTTATATGTCTAGCACCGAGCACAGTTCAGAGGAAGCCTTTAATAAACGCTTTTTTCCCATTAATTTACATGTAGATATGTGTTAAACACTTGGTAAATCTCAAAGTGATATGTATCATTAATGGGCCCAGGAGACAGAGGGAGATTCTGAGGGGAAAGGCAAGTGGTGAGAGGAGGCTGGAGCGGTGAAGGATGCTTAGTGGGATCAGTGTCAGGGAGATGATGGAACTGAAGACTGCCTGGGAAATTCTGGAAAAGGAATAGAATGGCCCTATAGAAATTCTCAGGGCACCCATGTTGAGGGGCCTTAGCACCTTCCCAGACACTGTCTCATTCATCCCCCCCCCCCCGCAGGTAATTATCTCCAGGAGAAGAGATTTCTAGTCACTGGAAGGTGGACTGAGCCCCTGGGATCCCAGGGGAACTGGATGAAAATCACATTTCCATTTGCCAGGGACATTATCTCCCTTACCTCCCCTGCACCATCTCTGTCATCCAGCCAAGCCTGCCTCCTTACCATCCTCACTCTATCTCCGAGCATTGCTCCTTTTTTTTTCCAACTCCCTAACCAGGACTTCCTTCCTCCCTCCTCTCTTTCAGTGACTAATGTATGGTCCAAGCTTAGGGTAATATAAAAGTTCATTGATACAAAAGGATCACTGTGGGCTGGGGGAGTCAGGAAGGCTTCCTTAGGAAGGCAGGGAAGCTAAACCTGATCTTGGAAGGATGAGTAGGGCTTGGATAGACAGGGCAAGAGCTGCGGGCTGCCTGAGAAGTCAAGTCACAACAAGCCCCTCCTACATGATGGTCTGGGGATACTAAGAAAGAAAGGCAAAGACAGTCCCTGCCCTCAAAGAGCTCACAGCCTAATGCAGAAAACAACATATAACTATGTACCAATGACATACGTACAGGTTACAGGTGGAGACGATCCCAGAGGGAAGGCACAAGCCTGAAGGGGGATGCAGAAAGGCATGTAGCAGAAGGGGATTTGAACGGAACTCCGAAGGAAGCCAGGGAAAGCATAGTGCATCTTAGAGGATGCTGAAGGGCTTCTTCAATTGAAGGATAATAGGAAATGTTTAACCTCTTGTGAGGGGGAACCCCGCACCTACCGAAGCAGCCCTCTCCAATTTGAGACAGCTTAAATTACGGTGAAGTTCCCCATGAATCCAGCCAAAATCTGCCCTTTGGTAACTTCCATCTAGAGCTCCAACCGCAAGAGAGCATAAGAATTCTAATCCCTCTTCCACGTAAAGGTCTGCAAATGCTTGAAATCGGTTACTGTGGCTCCTCCATATTCTCTTTTCTAGGCTTAACATGCTCATTTGGAATCTTCAGCTATCCATACCTGCCATGATCTCAAGGCTTCCCGCAGTCCTAGAGGACATACACGGACTTCCTAGACTTTTCAGAGATCTTGCCTTGGGCAATAAGCCTGTGAGCATGGAAAGTGCACTTTAATTTGCATGTTATTTGCATATACCTGCTAAAAATGGGCTGCCTGCTTTAGAGAGCTTTTAGAAAGACATATTGTCTCTAACTAGAAAGGGGGCGTGAACATCCATTCGCAAAGGCCTTCACCTCTGCCTCCCCTTTGCCCTAGACTCAGTCCCACACAGCAATCCCCCCTCATTCAACAGCCAAAGGAACCCACTTTTTTTTCTTCCTCTCTAGCTTTGCAGCAGTCTTACTTTGTGACCTTGGGCAAGGCACTTACTTTTTACTGATGGGGTTACTGAAACTCAAAAAAGTGTACCAGCCAGAAAGGGTAGACTCAGTGTCTGGTCTTGGAGTTTTGGGCTCACAAAAGTGTTTTGCACCTATTCAAATACCCCATGATCTGTGATCTTACTTGTTGTATACTCTCTCCAACAGATTGCCCATCCTGTGTGACTTTTGTCCATATCCTCCCATAAATTAGACGCAAAAGGTCCACACATCATGCTAGAAGTCATCCTTGATGTCTCCTAATGTTGAAAGGATACCAGTGGTGCACCCTGGCTGTCCAGCTGTCATCCCTTGCCCTCTAATGCAACCAATCTATCTTCTCTTTCTAGTGTGAATTTACCTGATTGCATATTTTACTCCTCTTCTTCGGTGTTTCTCATTTTCTATATCTCCTCATATGTGACATATGGCTTCCCTTGCTTCCTTCAAAGTTTAGCTAGAATCCCACCTTCTGCAAGAAGCCTTTCCCAATCTCCCTTAATGCTAGCATATTCCTTTGAGATTAACTCCAATTTATTCCTGTATACTTCATGTTTAAAGATAGTTGTTTGCATGCTGTCTTCCTAATTAGATTGTGATGTGCATGAAGGTAGGGATTATTTTCTTTTACCTTTCTTTGTATCCCCAGTGCTTAGCACAGTGCCTGGCACATTGTTGTTATTCAGTCATTTCAGTCATGTCTGACTCTTTGTGACCCTATCTGGGGTTTTCTTGGCAATGATACTGGAATGGTTTGCCATTTCTTTCTCTGGCTCATTTTAAAGAGGAAACTGAGTGCCTGGCACATAATAAGTGCTTAATAAAGACTTGTTGACTTGATTCTTAGTTATGTATTGCAGCCTGTTTATATCCATTATAAGCCTCTCCACTACCCTCTTTTATGGTATTCATTATCAATGAACAATTATGCTCCATGCCTTGTTGGTATTAAAAAGATGGACCTTTGCTTCCATTCATTATCTCACTTGATCCTAACACCAGCCCTCTGAGAGAGGCAAGACAAAAAATTATGTTACTCTTTTATAGATGAAGCAACTAAGGCTTAGAGAGAAGTGATTTAGCAAATGTTAGAGAAGATCTCAAATGCAAGTCTTATTGTTTCAAGGTCTCCAAATATTTCCTATGATCTCCTTCGATCCTGACACTTAAGGCCCGCATCATAACTGAAGCTAAAGTTTTCTGATAGCATCATATAATGCTAAGAGACCTGGGCTTGGAGTCAAGAGGAAACTGGGGTCAATTTCCTTCTCTGTTATTTAATAGCTGTATGACAAGGAGCAAATCATTTCTCTCCTCTGAGCCTTAGTTTCTTCACCTGTAAAATGGAGATAATGTTATCTATAATTATTTTTCTTATAACCTACGCAAAATACTATACTTAATTCTCCATTTAGCCAGATGTTATTATATATGCATGAAGGACTGTACTTGGTCTCCTTGACTTCAGAGGGTGGAATTAGGAGCAATGTAAGGAAGTTAAAAGGAGAGATATTTTAGGCTGATAAAAGGGAAAACTGTCTAATGATGTACTTCTAATGGAATTCAGTGAAATACACATACATCCAAGCAACTAACTCTTTATTAATTGGCCACTGTATGCAAGGTATTATGCTAGGAACTCAGAATACAAAGACATGTCCTTGCATGGAATCTAGAGTTGAAAGCTGGGTTAGCCATTCTTCAGAAAAATAAATGTTGGAAAAAGATATGGCCTGCTATTAAAAAAAAACCTCCAAATTGATCAATTTAAACAAGGTATACATGCTGAAAAATGGGAATTAGATGGAGAGAATGGATACTAACATTAGTCATTACTACTTCATGAAGAAGTTCAACCAATAAAAATCAATCATCATGAAAGGTCTAACTCTAAAGGAACCTAGAAACACTTTAGGTAGTAAGCATTTGATCTCTTTGTCAGATAGAGATAGGGAAGCCAAGAGCACCAATGGATTAGTCCTTGAGGTGGTTTGTAAAATCTTATGGCAAAGCATTCTAGAAGATAATGAGCAGTAACAACTTAGAGTTGCATTACTTTAAATAAGTTATTTTGTCTCTTTGGGCCTTCGTTTTCTTATGTGTAAAATAATTAGGTGGCTTATAAGGTCCTTCTAAACTGTAAGTTCTATGATTTTAATTAGAGCTATCAAAAAGTGGAGTGGACTATCTTAACAGTCAATGTTTCCATCATTGGAAGCTTCCAAGTAGAGGCTGACTCCCAGAGCCTCAGTTTTCTCTTCTGTCAAATGATATTGATAAACTAGAATGTTCACCAACTGCCAGTTAGAATCTCCAGTCCGATTTCACAAAGGCAATCCCATATTTACTATGTCTCAAGTGGAATCAATTGCCTTCCATCCAAACTCATCCCTCCTCCAAACTTTTCTATTTCTGTTGAGGGCACCATCCTTCCTTTGCTTTGCCTCCAACATGATCCAATTCTCTGTCAAGTCTTGCAATTCTACTCCCACACCCACCTCTTGACTCTCACAGCTATCATCCCGGTTCAGGCCCTCATCACCTCTCATCTGGACTTGCATCAGAGCCCAGATTCGATTCCCAGCTTTCAATCTCTTCCCTTTCCAATTCCTGGTCTATAGAGCTATCAAAATAACTTCCTTACAGTAGTAGTCTGACTATGGCATGCCCCTAGACAAGAAACATCAATGGCTTCTTTTTATTTCTAAGATAAAAAAAAATTTTTCTAGCTTAGTTTTTAAATCTTTTCACAGTCTGGTTCCAGCCTACTTTTCCAGGCTTATTTCACATAACTCCCATTCACACCTTCTACATTTCAGTCAAACTGACCTACTTGCTGTTCCCAGAACTCAGAGTTCTAGCTCCTGTGTTTTGCAAGGGCATTCCATGTCTAGACTGCATTCCCTCTTCAGCTGTCTCTTAGGATCCCTAACTCTCTCCCAGCCCCAGCTCGAGCCTCACCTCCTGCAGGAAATCCTTCTTGATTCCCCCTGCTCCCCAACTGCCTGGGATTTCTCCTCCTCCAAGAAATTACCTGGTATTTGTTCGTCTAGGTCTATATAGGGGGAGGGTGTGCCACCTAACAGAACGCGAGTTCCTGCAAGGCAGGGACTTTGGTCTTTATATCCATAGCACCTAGAATATTGTTTGGCACAGAACAGGTACTCAATAAATATTGACTGATTGACTGAGTTGATGGGTGAGGCAACTTGGATCCCAGTGGTATTGACTTACAATGATGTAATCTTGAACAAGTTAACTTCTGCTCTCTGACTTTCTCTGGCTGTACCCCATGGTTGGAATGCACTCCCTTCTCTGCTCTGACTATTGACCTCCCTGACTTCCTTTAAGCCCCAACTAAAATCCCATCTTTTACTGGAAGTCTTCCCCAACCACTCTTAATTCTTAATTATTTCCCTCTTAATTATTTCCTATTTATTAGGTGTATAGCTTGCTATATATATGTTTATTTGCACATCATCTCCCCTATTAGATTGTAAGCTCCTCGAGGGCAGAGACTATTTTTTGCCTTTTTATTTCTCTAGCATTTAACACAATTCCTGGCATATAGTAAGCACTTAATAAATATTTACTTATTAATTTATTTCTAAGCTTCAGTTTCTTCCTACATAAAAAGGGAAAGTGATGGTTTGTGAACCACAGATCTATGACTTTAATGCAAGGGTTTTAGGAGACTGCAAAATGTGAGTCAAGAGAGTAATACGGTGGGCAAATAAAGCAAATGTTCTTTTAGACTACATTAAGAGAGATAGAGTGTCCACAAGGAGGGAGATAATATGTTGTTCTGTTACACCTGGTGTGGAAACTCTGGAGCACTGTGTTCATTTCTGGTAACCACATTTTAGGAAAGATATAGACAAACTAAAGTATGCCCAAGTTGATGAACAGATTAGAAATCAAGCAGTATGGAGGATCTAGAAAGACCTGAGGATGCTTAGTGTAGAGGTCAGACTTAACTGGATGACTACAGGATAATCGAATCATAGGCTTAGAAGTTTGTCCTACATATTCATAGAGGACCAATGACATCATAGGGTGATGTCTTGACTCATGCATGAATTGGATTTAAGTGAGGCAGAGTTGCACAAAGTCATAGCCTCACTCTTTCTTCCTGAGTCATTAAAGTCCAGTGGAAAGACAAAAGCCAGGATGACTGGTGATGGCCTGGGATGCAGTGGATGACCTTCGTGTCTTTGATGTCTGACCAAACTCTAAGGCTCCACAGTGCCTGCTTCAGCCACTTTTATGGCTATTGGAACAAATTGTTCTTATCTGCCCATTCTGTGGCGGGGAGTTTTCACATGCTTTGGTAGACACCCTCCTAACTCACCGACAGGTTTGCAGCCCATGGTTACCTTCAACCTGGTTTAGCTGAAGGTTTACTGGGGTGTAACCACTGAGCATGCTACAGTTTCTTGAAGCCACAGGTGAGAGGTGAATGCCAGGTAGACACCAAAGGTGGATGAACAGCCCTGAAAAGGGCTTGGCAACCTCTCACATCAGACATGCTAGTCCTTTTTGAACACCCCATACATTCCAGGCTTACAAGTAAGAAGGACCTTAAAGGCCATCTAGTTCAGCCTGCTCATTTCACAGATGAGAAAACTGAACCCATTTATTGGGCATGATATAGAGAAGATGGTTGGAGCATATGGCCAGTGAGGTCCCTTCCAATTGTGAGAGGTAGGCAGGAAGGTAACTATTAAGTACTACGTGCCAACACTGTATTAAAC
Organism: Vombatus ursinus; assembly: GCF_900497805.2. NCBI lineage: Eukaryota > Metazoa > Chordata > Mammalia > Diprotodontia > Vombatidae > Vombatus > Vombatus ursinus. The sequence continues at coordinate 1,606,231 of NW_020945014.1, read as the reverse complement.
CCCCAGGATACAAATAAAAGCAAAAAGAAAAGTCCCTGTCCCCAAGGAGTTTGCATTCTAATAAGGGAAGTCAACTTACAGAAGGAAGCTGAAGAGGGAGGGGAGGAGCAGGGTTATAATCGCCTAAAGACAATATATGCTACTCTTTTGTTCAGTTCTGGGCCTAGCTCATTGTCCATGAGTAGTGTCTGTTGGCTTTTTGTCCAACTGCACATCATAATATTTACAGTAAGCATTTTTCAACCACCTCTGTTTTCCAGTGTGGATAGTTAGGTCAAACTTTTTTGAGTACTTATGGATCTTGTTGACCAGATCCCAGCATCCTTCCAGGCTTGTTTCAATCAGCACAATGTCATCTCCAATCAGGATCATCTGGAGGAGCCTGCCACATATAAGGAACCCTGCTTCCATTTTGACCCCTCAATAGACACTGTCCATGACAGAGGCAAGACACCTTTTGCAAGCATATATATCTTTGCTTTATGCCTTGATTTACACCATCAGTGTCATTTTGGAAATGCAATTATTTTTATATCCATTTTTACAAAGGAGAGAACTCTTTACAGAGAAAGCCATATGAGAAATTATTGAAGGAAATGAAGATGTTTAGCATGGGAGAAGACTGGAATTAACTGGATGACCATAGAATAATGACATAGGGATGGGCAGGATCTTAAAGGCCACCTAGCCCAGCTCCCTTATTTTACCAATGAGGAAACTAGCCCGCTTGTTAGGTATAATATATAGGAGATTCCTGTTCAGATACAGGTTGAGCTACATGTCCTATGAGGTCCCTTCTAACTGATATTGGACACCGGTGACTTGCCAAGTAAGTTTTTTTTTTTTTTGAGGCAATTAGGGTCAAGTGACTTGCCCAGGATTACACAGCTAGTAAGTGTCTGAGGCCAGATTTGAACTCAGATCCTCCTGACTCCAGGGCTGGTGCTCCATCCACTGCACCACCTTGATGCTTTGACTTGTAAATTTTAAGTGGTGGAACAAAAACTCAAACTTAGGTCTCTTGGTTACCAGTAGTGAGGCCAAGACTGGAAACTGGGTCCTTTGATTCCAAGTCTAGGCCTCCTTCCAAACCCCACAATGCTTTGTATGATTATGAAGGTTCCTCCAAGCTCTAACATGCTAGGACTTTATGTTTCCCTCCTATTAAAAAAAATTAAGAATCTTGGGAGGGCAGGAAAGGAAGAGTACAGATGCTGAAGGGTGGTTCTGATGAAGGAACATAAAACTGAAAGGTTCTTTGAAAAGAACTGGAGAGTCCTTCGGGGGTAAAGGCATAACTTTGATCTGAGATAATGGCCAATGACAGGCTCCGGCTGTCAGGTCCTGTCGTCCCACCTTCATTACGGCTTCCTGCCTTCCTGTACAGACTGTCTCCTGACCCACTCCCCTCATGGGAGATAGATAGAAAGATAGATAGATAGATAGATAGATAGATAGATAGATAGATAGATAGATAGATAGATAGAGCAAAAATAATTGTTAAGTGCTTATTGTTTTTTGTTAATTGTTAATATGCCAGACAGTGTGCTAAGCACTGTGGCTACATATGAACAAGACAGTACCTGCTCTCAAGGAGCATACATTCTAATGAAGAAAGACAACATAAAAAGGGGTGCTAGAAGGTGGGGTGGGGAATGACAGAAGACTACAGGAATTGCCAGGGGTCCTGATTTCCAGTTAATAAGGATCATAGAATTACAGATTTAGAAGGGAACTAAGAGGTTATTTTGTCTAATCATCTAATTTTATAGATGAGGATACTGAGGCCCAGAGAGGATCCAGGGATTTGAACACAGGTTTTCTGACTGTAAATACAGGGTTCTTGTCTTTATAGTCCTGCTCACTTGGCCCGATACACAATAAGGAAGTCACTGACTGGACTCCATTTTATCCTTTCCAGATTGCCAGAGAAATCCCAGAGTTGTGGAGTGCCAGAGCTGGAAAGGATCTTGGAAATCACTCAGTATAGCCCCTTTATTTTATGGAGGGCACAGCTGAGACCCAGAGAAGAATGAATTATCTAAGGCCGCAGAACCAGCGAGCAGCAGGGCTGAGACTTGAGCCCAGGGCTCTTTCTCTCAGGCGTCCTGCTTTAGCCCCACCCCCACACCAGTCTTCTTTTTATCCTATGCTTTTATTCCCCTCTCTCTCTACTCACCATCCCTCAGTCTTTCAGGCAGCCTTTGTTCGCTTGTTTTTTGTTCTACGGTTCTCCCCACTTTCCAAAATCCTCTCAGACCCCATTTAGCACTTCAACCCTCTCTAAAGCACTTAACAAGTAATATTTTGTATTTTGGTAATCTGTGTATCATCTACTGGATTGTGTGCTCCCTGAAGGCAGGAACTAAGCTCTATCTAAATTAGGCAACTCTCCTGGGCCTAAACACTAAACTCTTCAAGCAGCTGGCACTGGCATTAAATAAATGTTTGTTGAATTAATCCTCCTAGTGCCAGTCCAATTCTTTCATCCCTTGCTCTTCCTTTATTCTGGAGCTTGCAATGACATCTTCCTTTCCTGAGCTTCTCTATCATTCACTGTCTTCTCTACGTTGCCACCCAGTCCAGGACAAGGAGCTTTGTTTCGTCGCCGTTTTGTTTGGGGCTCAGTGTCCTAACTTGTACAATGTCGGGGGCAGGGGGGGCTTAGACAAGATGATCTCTTAGAGTCTCTTTCAGCCTTGGCATTTGAAGCTCTAACATTCTTCTCACATCCCAGGAATGTCCAAGGGAAAAATACTGAACTTGGAGCCACAGGCTTCAGTCTGAAGCCTGATTTGGATCCTTACTACCTGCATGACCTTGGACATGTCTGATCCTTACGACTCTGACATTCTTTGTGCCAAGTAACATTCCTTCAAACTCTGACATTCTGTGGTTCCCTGAGTTTCTTTTTCCCCCCAATTTCAAAGCCTTTGAGAGGCTGGGCAATATGTTCTTTAAAAGTAGACCCTAGAGAGGGTTTAGCCCAAAGGAATTGCAGACCAACGGTGGAATTTTTGAGTAGACCATGGAGATCCTAACCCTGTCAATAGGCACTCTCCACAGAGGACACTTGGGCTCATATCACCTACAGCCTTTAGCCTACTATTTCTGGGCATCCCTAAATAAGAAAAAAAACTTATATTTATACAGCATTTCAAGGCTTTGTCATTATTATTTCAGTCATGTCTGATACTTCATGACCCCATTTGGGGTTTTCTTGACAAAGATACTGGAGTGGTTTGCCATTTCCTTCTCTGGTTCATTTTACAGGGGAGGAAACTGAGGCAGACAGGGTTAAGTGATTTGCCCAGGGTCACACAGCTAGTAAGTGTCTGAGGCCAGATTTGAACTCAGTTCTCCTTGACTCCAGGCTTGGCACTCTATCCACTGCGCCGCCTAGCTGCCCCATTTCAAGGCTCAGAATACCATGGTAGTTATGTTTATTATCTTATTTGGGACCACAGGATTTACAGTTGGAAAGGGATCATGAAAATAATTGTAGTGCCTTGGAAAGAATACTGGACCTGAGGTTGGAAGACCTTGGTTCAAATCTGGATTCTGTTGTTGCTGCGACCTCAGGCAAATCATTTACCTTCTCTGGGCCACTGTCTCCTCAGGTATAAACTGAGAGGAGGGGGTCAACCAGATAATCTTTTAAGTCCCTCCGATCCCTAAATCTATAGTCCAAAGAACTCACGCAATCCCCTCACTTTAATGTTAAGGGCATTTAGATTCAGAAATGTTAAGTCAATTATCCAAGTTCATATAGGTAATAAGCAACAGAATCAAGATTTGAACCCAGGTCCTCAGACATTATCCCCCACTACATTATAGCACTTCTTGAGCCACAGAAATTTTCTGTAAGGAAGGTAGCGCCAGCATTCCTGTGCCCATTTCACAAATGAGAAAACTGAGGCTCAAGAGAAGAAGTGATTGGCCTGAGTTAAGTGTACCTAGGTCTCTGATGGATCTTTCCACTCCAACGTGGAAGTTTCCTTCCTAGGAGGATTAGGGACCCAATGGCTACTTTATTATCGAATATATGGCTTTCCCCTCTTTTTTTTTTTTTAAATTGGTAACAGACCACAGCATTTAATCAATAGGACAGCATCTTCCATTGTAAGGGGAAAAATGAATAAATTCTGAACGAAGAAATAAGTCATTGAAACACCCATCCTGTTTTCAGCATAAGTTCTGAGTTATCTTAAATTCCTCTCTCTCTAAGAAACACACACCTACATCCCCTACCCACTAGAACTTTAGGACAGTTAGGTAACTTGATGTAGTAGAAGAATTGGACTTCCTGGGAAATTCCTTCTCCACCCAGACCTTCAGTTTTCTCATCTATAAGAGGAGGTAACCAGCTGGACAGGAATCACGGAATGTCAGAATGGGAAAGGGTCTTCTAACTTTCTAGGCTGATCTTGTTTTACAGATGGGAAAACTGAGGCCCATAGAAGGGAAAGACTTGACCAAGGTCATACAGTGAGTTACAGGCTGAAAAGGAGCCCTCTTCTTCCGACTTGAAGCTCAGTGTTCTAGCATTCTAGGGTTCCTTTCTCTTATCCTATCTTGCCTCTGCCCCTGCTGCTCACTGAGTGACTGAGTGATCTTGGGCAAATCCTCCTTGTCTTGGGGGCTTCAGCTTTTTATTTTGCAATTGGAGTCCTTCATAACTCTGACATTCTAGGTTCTGAAGCCCCTTTCAGAGCTAATGTTCTATGTTCAAGTTCTGCATGTTGAGGTCCCTTCCCCTTTAACATTAGCTATTTCATCAGTAATTCCTATCTTCTTTTGTCTTCAAAGAGAATGCTAAAATTTACTTGGAATAACGTCTACTCTATTTTTCATGTTTTTTTTTTCTTCCAGTGGAGTCTAAGTTTGTTGAGGGTAAAGACTGTTAAAGCTGTTTCTTTGTATCCCCAGAGTTCAGCAAAGTACCTGACACATAATAAACATTTTCTGATTGATTGATCTAATTCAATTTATATGAGAAGGATAAACCCTCTTCCATAAAATCTTCATACCAAATAGACTCGAGAGAGGGATAGAGTGTGTGGGTGGAAGAGAGATAGAGATGGATGGAGAGAAGTAAAGGGAAATACTGGTGAGACTAACTATCACTTAAATGAACAGGCATTAACAAACTGACATGTATGCAAAGGTGGTATATTGGATAGAGAACCAGACTTGGAATCAGAAAACTCACTCATCTTCCTGAGTTCAAATCCAGCTTCTGACACTTACTGGCTGTGTGACCCTGGGCAAGTCACTTAACCCTGTATGCCTCTGTTCCACATCTGTAAAATTAGCTGGAGAAGGATAATGGCAAACTGCTTCAGCATCTTTGCCAAGAAAATGCCAAATGGGTCATGGAGAGTTGGACACAACCGAAAAATGACTGAACAACAAACAGCATGGACGTGAAATCCTGGGGGTCCTCAATGGGGAGGGCTGTGATATAGAGAGAAGAGCAGGTTCTCGCTATCTCTGAATCCTTATCAGAAAGGGAAACAGCCCTTGGTCTCAAGAGCGAGACAGCCCCATTTTAACGGACACTCTCTTCTAAGGGGGATGGAGCCCCCAAGACCACCTCATATAAGTGGAGAGGGGAGAGACACAGTTCCAGTCCCAGGAACACCTGGCTTGAGGCGGAGACCACCAAGCTCCAGGGCGAGGTAGGGAAGGGGGAAAGGGAGATAAAGCCCCTCATCTTTGGGAGCCCTTGGTTTGAAGAGAAAGAAACAGCCTTTCCTTTCAGTAAGCCCCTGATCTAAGGGGGTGGGGGGAAGGCACAGCGCTTTCCCCAGGGGAGTTCCCTGACTTGATGATGTGAAGCTCAGGGTGAAGATAAGACCTGAGTAGAAAGAGCAGGGAGGGAAATGGCTATTACCTGAGTTGGGATTTCTTCATGTTAATGCATTTGTGAAGAGCATTTATCAGAAAGTGGGAAAAAAAATAAATTGCCTGGGCCCAGCAAATGTTATAAGCTTAAATCCAACCTAGAAGGACAATGTTTCTCCGCTCCAACCCCCGCTCCCGCCCCTCCCAGGCTAAACGTGGGCACAACAGTTCACAAGAAAAACTCTCTTCCCCTCTCCACGTACCTTGCAGACTGGTATTTATTAAACACGGAGAGAATTGATTTAAATCTTCGCCCAGGGTTATTTTTCTACCCAGCATTAACTCCGACACACAAGGGAAGGTCAAGGGGGAAGGGGGGATGTGTGCTTGCCATTCTCCGGAGGAATGGAAAGGGCACTGCTAATGGGCATGGGAGGGGGGGCAGGTAGCCAGGCAGGCTTTGGATTATTTGGGGGTTCCCTTCTGTCCTTCCCCTCACCTCCTCCCTCACCATCCTGGTACAAAAGCTATCCTTTCCCAGAGCCAGGAAACCCAATTGAATTTACATTTCTCAGCAAGACTAGAGGGAGAGAAAGAATCTATAGCAATCTGATCAAGGAATGAAGTTCTCAAGCCGCCTCTCCCAATCCAGGACTTCTCACACATCCAGTGCTTCAGAGAAATTCAATTGTGGCTTATTTAACCTGCTTGGTCTCCAAATTAAAAGCTAGAATATTCCTCCCTAAGTCCTCCTCTGTCTCCCTGCATCTACCCCCATCCCCATCCCCATCCCCACTCCTTGTTTTAACTAGAGCCAGATTCCTGGAAATGGGGCATAATCAGCCTCTGGGATAGACTCACCTTCTTACTGCCTTTGCTGAGAAGGCATTGGGGGTTCAAGGAGAAGAACCCTGGACTGGGGGTTATGGGGTCATAGGACTGGAGCTAGAAAGAAGGAACCTTGGAGAACATCTAATCCAATCCAATCATTTTACAGATAAGCAAAGTGAGGCCCATAGGAGTTAGGTGACTTACCCAAGGTCACACAGGGGGGATTTGAACCAGAGTCAAACCTTTAATACACAATGCCTATTCTCTAACTTAGTTAACTCCCCATGGACTAATCCTTTCTCTTCTCTGGGCCTCAATCTCCTCACCTCTAACATTCACTAAAACCTTCCCTACTTTAGCAGGAGGATAAGACACACAGACAACTATAAAAATGATTGCAAGATAATTACATTGCAGAGGTGCAGGGAAAAAATGCTGTCTGGGGTTTGAGGAGGAAGGTCATTGTCTGCCAACCAGGGGAACCAGCCCATTGGAAGACTTCTGGGAAATAACTTTTATATGGGACACTAAAGGATAGATAAGAATTCAAGAGGCTGAGAGGGAAGGCAGGGCAATTCAGGCACAGAGAACTGCGTGAGCAAAGACAGGGAGGTGAGAGAAAAAGGGGTATGGTTTAGGGGCCGAGAACTGTCTAATTGGACTGAAGGGTAAACTGCCAAGAGTGCAGAGTACATAAGAGGGGATGAAGGGCTGAGGGAGCATAGAATGGAGCCAGCTTGTTGAAGGCCTTGAATGTCAACATCAGAAGTTTGGAGAGGAGTGGTATGGGGTAAAGGATGATTCCGGAATCCAAATGAAGGATGCCAATTAATCACAGAATCAAAGAATTAGAGCTGGAAGGGACCAGAGAGGCCACTAGGAAGTCCAAGCTCCTCCTCCCCCCCACAAAAGTAAAGAAGAGTTAAATAACTTGCTCAAGGTCATACAGCTTGTGTGATAGTACCTAAACTCAGGTCTTCCTGACCCCAAGTGCTAAGAGACCAGTGATAGGAAGACAAATATATTAGAGGTTATTGCAAGAGTACAGATAATGAGGATCTCTACTAAGGTTGTGGGAAATGGAAGGGAAAAGGAGAGAGATGGATGAAAGCCATACCATGTAGGGGAAATAGACAGGACTTGGTAACTGATTGAGGGGCCTGGACTCCAGGTTGTCCAAGGTCCCTTCCTGCTCTGACATGTACAGTTTTCACGTTTAAGTCAATCATCATGCATGTAATTAAGCTCTTTTGAAAAGAGCCTCAGTCCCTCCCTCTGTGACCTCTGCTCAGCCACTTCAGTCATGCTGGATGGGCATCATCCTGCAGTGGGAATCCTATCAGCGCCCATGGGCTTTAGGCAAGTCACTCTTGCTGGGACCCATTTCCAGTCCATGAGTTAAAGCTTCAACTAAATGTTACCTCCCCCAAGAAGCCTTCCTTAATCTCTCTTATTAGCCATTGTCCTCTAATCTCCTGACCCTAGTTCTATACCCCACCTCCCAAAACTCTCCCATTTTTTACCTTTCTGCTACACTTATCATGTAATATTCTAAGTCAGAATTACCTATGTGGCCTACCGTCCTGCCAAAATGTAAGCTCCATGAGGCAAGGTCAGTGCCTTAGCTATACTCTTGTCTCTCTTCCAGTCTTACGAGGTGCCTGTGAAGTGCTCTATATAGTTTTGTTGAACAAATGAATAAATGATTGGGCTTCCAATTGCCTATCTGTCAAATGAGTTAGTTGGACTGGCCATTGAAGCCTCCTTGGCATTCCTCATGCTGTTCACTCCCAACCTAAAGTCCTGTGGGCTGCTCCCTTCTAAGGTCACTTGCTCCCCATCCTCCCAGGTCCAGGTGCAGTCTCACCCATTCTAGTCCATGACCACATTCTCTCCCCCTTCAGACATCTTAAGGTATTTAGAGAGCAAAACAAGCATTCCAATCTCTTGTTCTCTTTCTGTTGTACCAATGTGCCTAGGGAAGCTGGCAGCCTCTAGGAAGCAGGGTCTCCTGCTCCCATCTCCTCCATTATGAAGTAGACATGACTGGGCTGCAATAAAAGAATTAGAAAATCTCAGCTGGAAGGAATTTCAGAGATCATCTAGCTTAACCCATACCTGAACCAGACTTCCCTCTACAATATCCATACTACTACTACTACTACCACTACTACTACTACTGTTACTACCTAGCTAGCTAGCTAGTATTTATATAGCTCTTTAAGGTTTGCAAAGTGCTTTACAAATATTATTTCATATGATCCTTACAAGAAGTCAGTCCTATTATTATCTCCATTTTACATAAGAGTAAAGTGAAGCATTTTACGGTAGGGGTTAAGTGATTTATCCAGGGTCACACAGCTAGTAATTATTTGAGTCTGGATCTGAACCTAGATCTTCTGATTCCACATCCAGGGCTTATCTGTTGCGCCACCTAGCTAGTATCCTCTAAAAGGATCTGCAGTGATGTGAAGCTTACTGTCTTCTGAGACAGTTTTCTTTAGACTGAATCAGAATCTATACCTTCCTCCTAGTTCTGCCCTCTGGGGCCATGCAGAACAAAAGAGATCCCTCTTCCTCATGGTGGTAACTCATACACTAGAAGGCAGCTCTCCTGTTCAGCTTGTCTTTGCTAGGCTAAACATCCCTACTTGCTTCAAGTAATCCTTTTGTGATATGAACTCAAGGCCCTTCTCCACACTGGACACACTCTAACCTGTCAGTGTCCTTCCTAAAGTGTCCTTTCCCAGAACTGAAAAAAATTCCCAGTGAGGCCGAGTGACGGCAGCAGACAATGAAATCTCCCAATCTCTCTTTCTCTCTCTCTCTCTCTCCCAGATGTTGGTGGCTATGTAGCTATGGAGAATGACGAGAAACACACTGGAATAGGAGTCAAGAGACCCAGGTTCTTGTCCTAGATTGGACACTAGCTATATGACCTCTCCCACAAGGGCAGTCAGATGGCACAGGGGATAGGGACTGGAGTCAGGAAGACTCGTCTTCCTGAGTTCAAATCTGGCCTCAGACACTTAGTAGCTGTGTGACCCTGGACAAGTCACTTAAGTCTGTTTGCCTCAGTTCTGTATCTGTGAAATGAGCTGGAGAAAGAAATAAGAAACCACTCCAGTATCTCTGCCAAGAAAACCCCAAATGGGGTCACGAAGAGTTGGACATGACTGAAAATGACTGAACGACCTTTTCCAGAAGTCAAAGGACTTCTCCGGGCCATGGCATCTTCCTCTGCCAAATGGGGAGGAGGATTCCTGTTTTGTTTCCTTCACAAAACTACTGGGAGGATGAAAGGAAACAGTGGGTATGATTTGTTTTGGTTAAAAAAAGAAAAAGAAGGCTTGACCACTATTAGTATAATTAGCAATCATATTAACTATAATAAGTGGTCCCTGGCTGGGAAGTATCCCAGCCAATATCCCAGCCACTAAAAATCAACAATAATTAGTTTTTGTTTTTTTTTCCATTTATTCATAGTTATAATCATTATCATCACCATCATTTTTAAATGTTTTGTGCTTCCATAAGAAAAATATCTTTTACAATAAAAAACAAGAGGTATAAAATAGTTCCCAATCCCTATAGGCAGCACCAATGACCAGATATAGTATTAGCTGTGTTTAAAATGGAGATATAAAAACAGACCTAGAAACAGAAATTCTTCTGGGATGCTGGAATCTCTTCTGTTCTGGCCAGAACCTAGGTAGGGAAGGAGCCCAGACCTAGGTAGGTAATAGGCCTGAGATGGGGAGGGGCTGCCCACAACCCCTTCTGTTCAGAGTGACCTCCATTGCTGCCTCGAGTGAGTCCACCAGGAGAACTCTGAGGAGTATTTTCAGAACTGATAGGAGTTAGAACCCCAGACTCAGGGCTCAGACATCTCTAGGCACCAACCTATCTGGCTCCAGGATTTCCCAGGGTGATGCTCCTTCTCTGGCATTCCCACTGTTTCCTCTCTCATGCCCTTCCTCCTTTAGACTCTGGGGTTTGCTTCCCTGGATGATCTGCTCAGCTTAGAATGGCAAGTCAGGAAACAGGAGCCCTTTACCTAGCTTTCTGCAGTGACCTTCATCCCTCTGCACAGCTCTCTTTGGGCTGATCCGCCACTCCACTCCATCTCTATTACCCCCATCAGAAACACAGGAATGGGACCTGGGATGACAGGGAGGCAAGCTCTTCCCTAAGAACTCTTCAGTCATTTTTTGACCCTGAGAAGGTCTTTTTTTGCCCAGCTCCTCCTAGGTTAGTTCCTGGCTTCCCTATCCCCGACTCCCCAGCCTTATTCACCATGCCCAACTTGGAACAATCAGGACAGCAGAAGAGGACAATGAATCCTTGTCTTAGATTTCCTTCTGAACTTTCAAGATGATCCCAGAGAAAATAGCTTCTCCTGTGGCTCTCTGTAGGCTGGTTCCCTGCCAGTGAGGTACCTGTCCTAAATTTCCTCCTCCACTTTCAAGATCATTCCTGAGAAGACATCAAGACCTGGGGAGGGGCCACCAGAGTCCCCCACTGGGACTCGAGAGGGCACGCGGCCACTACCAGTGGCCAAGGGGCTGTCCTGGATGAGGTGGGCCACCTCATGGGCAAGCGGATGTGCCTCCACCAGCTTTTCCAATGTCCGATTGAGGGCCTCAACACCATCGGCCAGCCGCTGGCTCTGCTCTGCCAGACGCTCCAACAGCAGGTTCTGCTGAGTCATTAGGGAGCTCTGCTGCTGGTACCAGGAGGAGAGGAGGGCGCCCTGCTGGAGATGGGCATCCATCAGCTGCTGTTCGAACTCTGAGATTTCAGCTTTGGGTTTGCTGGTGGGTGGTGCCAGCAGCGCTGAAGCCTGAAGGGAAGGCCTCCAGCCTCCGCTGCCATAGTTGGCCCCCAGAGGGGCTGTACCAGGGGAGGCGGGAGGAGAGGGGGAGGAGGCTGAGGTGGGCAGGACACCACGAAGGTCTAGGGGGTCAGGTTCCGCCAGGCCTGGTGTGTCCAAATTCCGCAAGGGCGTCCAGAGGCAGCTGGGCACTTCCTCCTCTTCATCAGCTGCCGGGGGAAGACACAAGATGTCAGAGGTGACGTGACACAGAAAGAGAAGTGCAGGTTGGGTGGGTGACCATCGGGGAAGGGCCCAGGCTTCAGCCAGTTATTAGCTGTGTGAGTGCAGTCAAGTTACAGGGCATAACGTCTCTGGATTTAGATGGACACAGCATTTATTAAGCGCCTACTACAGCAGGGACTGTGCTAAGCATTAGAGAGACAAACACAAGAAAGCAAGATGGCCTCTTCCCTCAAGTCAGTGATATTTTAAAGGGAAATACATAAAAGAGCTTGATGGGGTCCCCAGGAAAAAAGGGTGCCTGTGCAGGGGCACAGCGGCTAAGTAGAGATTGTTTCATTCTTTGTGCTTGTTCTTCTAGGGACCTAGCACAGTGCCGAGCACACAGTAGGTGCTTAATAAATGCTTACTGATTGACTGAGGAGGAGCCGTCCAGAAAGCGGAGTGGGGACTGAAGTGAGGCATGACTAGAAAGGTCCTTCAAGAGATTCTGGTGCCCCTCCCCATTTTAAAAATGATAAAAATGAGGTCTAGAAAGGGAAAATAAATATGCCAAATTCATACAGTTATTAAGTAGCACAGATGGGATTCAAATTCAGGTAGGTAGAGTTGGCCCACCAAACCCTGTGAGCTTGGTGTTGCAATGTCACATTGTCAATGTGTTGGTGTTACAATGTCACGTTGCCTGTAGGAACATCGGCTTCTCTGATGCTCAAATTCCTCCTCCAAAAAGGGGATAATGTTTGTGCTTCCTGCCTCTATGAGGGCAACTAGGTGGCGCATGGCACAAGACTGCTGTAGGTACTTTCTAGCTGTGTGACCCCGGGCAAGTCACTTAGTGCTCCGTGCCTCAGTTTCCTCAGATAAAAACGGAGATAGCAATAGCATCTCCCTTGCAGGGTTGTTGTGAGAAGCAAATGAGATAATATTTGTAAAAACAGCTTAGCACACAGTAGGTACTTAATAAATGCTTATCTCCTTCCCTTCTCCCTAAGTGTCCTCATCTGCAGAATGAAGGGGTTAGATTAGATGGGCATGAAGGTCCTTTCCAGGGTTATTAGAGTCCAAGCCTTTGATAAGGTTCTGTGATGTGAGGAAAGCCTGAGCAAGCCCAGATGTCAGGAGGGCCAGGTTACCCACCCCTGCGGGCAGCTTCAGCTTCATGACACACAGAGCTGGGTGGTGATTAAAAAAAAAAAAACTGGTTAAGAAGTTTCCTGCCTAGATCTGACTGAGGCATTCCTGTGCTCAAGAACCTCCCATGGCTCCCCACTGACTTCAGGATAAGATGCAGACTCTCTGACATTCAATACCCTTTGCAGCCTGGCTCTAGTTTATCTTTCCCAGGTCCTTACTCTTCCTCACACACTGAGTGGGCTATGATCTCCAAGTGGAGCACTCAGTCGCTGGCCTCTATCTTTGCATGGATTAGCTGGAGTGCTTGCCTTCCTCCCCTCTGTCCTGGGGACCCCAAGCTGCCTTCATGGCTCAACTCCAGGGCCACCTCCTCCAAGAGGCCTGTCCTCATCTCCCTAGTCGTTAGCATCTTCCCAATTCCCTCTGGATTTATTTTGCACATAGCTGTCTGTGTGTCATTTCCCCATTCAATTGTGAGCTTCTTGAAGTTCAGTGACTTTTCTTCTTATCTAGTACTTGGTATAATGAGTGCCTGGCACATAGGAAGTGACTAATAAATGTTCATCAGTGGACATACGGCACCCCCCTGATAGAATGCAAGCTCCCTGAAGGCAGGGATTATCTTATTTCTGTCTTCACATCCCTATTGCCTAGCACAATGCCTGGCACAGAGTAGGTGCTTAATAAATACTTGTCGGTTGACTGACTGATGGATCTAGGCCTAACATACACTCAGAAGTCCACCAGAAGCAAACACAAGTAGTGTTGTTGTTGTTCAGTTGTTTTAGTTATGTCCAATACTTCATGACCCCATTTGGGCTTTTCTTTGCAAAGCCACTGTAGTGGTTTGTCATTTACTTCTCCAGCTCATTTTACAGATGAGGAAACTGAGGTGACTTGCCCAGGGTCACACAGCTAATAAGTGTCTGAGGCCGGATTTGAACTTAGTTCTCCTTGACTCCAGGCTTGGCATTCTATCCACTGCACCTGCTACCTGCCTCAACACAAGTGAATGCATGCAGAAATCACCCACACAAACATTCATAAACAGATATCTATGAAAAGTCACAGGTATGCCTTCTCCACAAAAGGTTATATATTACAATGAGCACAGGCACACACTTCAGCACACACACGGAAAGCCTGCATCCTGTGCAGGCACAAGCACATACACACGTATGCTGCCACACGTGCAGACACATTACCCATATCACATGGGCATACACATATACACACAGAGACACTAATTAAAACAAGTACACATTTCCACAGGACTTTAAGATTGACAAAACATTCTCCTTGCAACAACCCCATGAGGTGGGGCATCGCAGGACAGGTAATATTAGCCCCATTTTACAGATGAGGAAGCTGAGGATCAGAGAAGTCAAGGACTCGTCTAAAGTCACACAGCTCACGCATTGAGAAGTAGAATTTGAATCTCAAGTCTCCCGGATCCATGACCCGTGCTCTTCCCTCTAAATTACCCTCCATACTCGCCTGTCTCTATGTAAGCAAACATGTACAGAAGCATAAACATGGGCCAGCATGTGCCCCAACACAAGTACATGCAGATCACATACGCCCATGCATAGTCTGCACGCACAGACCCACACTCAGCCCTGATGCTCCCCCTCCATGGCCATGAGGGGGGTCAGAGAGCTGGCCACTGTCTGTCTGCAGAATCGGACTTGTGTCTAGGGAAAACAAAAGCCCTGTGGAGAACATATTGGATTTTGGCTTCTCCCCCCAATCCAATCCACTTGTTACAAGCACTTTAATAGCTCTAATGATTTCTCTTACAATTTCCCAGCCAGGAAGGCAAAGAGCTTAAAATCAACCTTTCTCCCCCCACCTCCTTTCCCTCCAAACCCACTGGACTGTGGCCACACACATATGCATGTGTACAGGTGGTTGTTTGGCTATTATTTTTTCAGGCAACACCAAGGAAAAGGGCCTCGTGTTGTGTGTCCCATGGCCTAGCATCACATCCCTAGCCTTGTGACCCTGAGTAAACACCTTCACCTAGGAGTGAATGTTTAACAACCAGCTCTCCAGGAAAAAAAAAAGTATACATGACACATTTTTAAAGTTTAATCTGCATTATTAACATTTTCTTGTCTGGAATACCAACAAGACAATTAATTAAGTCCTGATTTGTAGTGTTTGATGATTTCCAAGGTGTAAATGCTCATGCTGAAAATTTAACTATCAGCTTTCAGGAACCAGTTCAAGCAGGATCCAGCGCATCTCAATTTTATGCCTCTGAACTCTAGTGTCATTATCTTTAAAATGGGGATAATAAGACTTGCATTACTATTGTTCTATTGGTCAAACAAGAGAACTGCTCTTTGTAAAGTACCTTCTAAAAAATCCCTTTAACTATAAAATGCTATGTAAGCAGGGTCTATCTTGTCATGGGGTTATAGAAGTGATTTTTGCATCAAGGGTTGGAATATACACCCTCTGAGATCCTTTCCAATCTAAGATTCTATTGGACTATGACTTACTAGTTGTGTAACTTTGGACAAGGCACAACCACTCTGAGCTGTCTACTGGACAGTTTGTCCTCACAGTCAAGCTGACCAGGTTTCTTAGATGGACCCGCAAGTGTGAGCTGCGCCTTAGGAGCTTAGCTTGATGGGAGTGAGCCTGGGAGCAGCTGACGAGAGGCCAAAGGCAGCGGGCTTTAATCGGATTTATGTGGTATTGATGGGCCCTAACCAATTCTGTCTTAACTGGTTCTGTGCTCAACAACGTTAACCTTCAAAACCATCTATGACCTCATACATTTCAAACCAAGTCACTCACTCTGAGACGAACAGAGATTTGATTTCAGAGTAAGCTAGGGAAGAGAACAGGCCTCAAAGAATCCCTTTAGACAACATTTATTCAATGCTTTGGAGTTTGCAAAGTTCTTTACATACATTATCTCACTGAACCTCTCCACAATGCTGGGAACATAGTATTATCAGCACAATGTTATAGATAAGGAAATGGAGGCTCAGAGTTGGGGGAATGACTGGCCTAAGGTCACACAGCTAATAAATGTCAGAGGTAGAATCCAAACCTAAGTCATCCTTAATCTGAGTCTAGCTTGATATCCATTATAACATTATGGCTATGCTTGAAGTTTGGAGGTGTCCATACAGAACCACAGAACCAGGAAATCTTAAAGTAGCAAGACACAAAGGTCATCTAGTTTGACATTTCTCTGAAAGCAAATTGTCCATACTACATTCGGATTAGTTAGTACAACCAACTCATGCTGAATGGCAGAGATGGAAAGAACCTGAGAACACAGAACATCAAATA
>NW_020945014.1:1526971-1590038 GCF_900497805.2 Vombatus ursinus | reverse complement strand
CAGAGCTGGAAAGAAACTCAGAACATAGAGTACTGAATGGCAGAGCTAGAAAGAACCTTGGAACACAGAGTATTAAATGGTAGAGCTGGAAGGAACCTTAGAATATAGAGTATTGAATGGTAGAGAGGAAGAGAACCTTAGAATGTAGAATATCGAATAGCAGAACCTGGAACATAGACTAAAGAACAGAAAAGCTGGAAGGAACCTTAGAACATAGAATACTGAATGGCAGAGTTTGGAATATAGAATATCAAAAGGCAGAGCTGGAAGGACCCTTAGACCTTTAGAATACAGAACATTGAAAGGCAGGGCCAGAAGGAATCTCAGGACACAATACATATACATACACAACAGATCATATCCTATCACCTCGAATGACAGAATATGGACGACAAAATGGCAGAGTTAGGAGGAACACTGGAACGCAGCCTATCAGATGCTGGCAGAGCTGGAAGGAGCCTGGGGATGCAGACCACAGGACGCAGAATGGTGAAGCTGATAGGAACCTTGGAATAGAATGTAGGAAGGCTGGCCTGGGGGCACCCTGAACACAGCACACAGAATATCAGAGCTAGAGGGATCTTAGAAGTCATCTAATTTAAACCCTTCATTTGACAGTTAAAGAAATCAAGACTCACAGAGGGCAAATTTTTGCCTAAAACACTACAGAGAGCAAATGTGAGAGAATGAGAACTAGGTTCTTGAGAACCTAGGTCTTCTGACTTCCAGGCTATTGACTTTGAGCAAACTGCTTCCCCTTTGTAGACCTCAGTTTCCCCCTCTGTGACATGGAGACAGTGATCCTTATGCTGTTTCCCTTGTAGGCATGTTATAAGGGATAACAATTGCATATGGAAATGGAGACAGAGGATGTACAAGACAGACATGAATATAACCCCATCAGTGTTCACTCATCTCTGTGATCTGAGTCAATAAGCAAGCCATTTGATGGTCTCACAACTGTTTGTCTTCCAAGTGAACTTCATTAGCTGTCATCCCAAGTGGATTGATTAGAAATTCTTTTATATGAAAGAGTGAAAGAACTGTCCTTCTGGTACCCTTTGGGGAAAAGAGGCTGGATGGAGGTGTAACGTAACATGTATGTGCAATCTGATGTCTGTCAATCACGGGCAGCAGTGACCCACTGATGATGTATTGACATGTATACAACAGACAAACAGAATAGTGTAGTCATAGACTAACAGTACATGAGAGATGCATTTGAGAAGCCATCAGGTATTACAGCTATCCCTACTTTAGGTATGTGAAAACTGAGGCTTGGAGAGGATCAAACTTATACATATCAGAGGCTTGAACCCAGGTCTTCTGACTCTGGGACTAACACCAATCGCTATGACACAATACCCTTCCAGAATGTGAAAGACAGAGTTGTGATGTTGGGAACCCAAAGGATTGGAAGGATGGTGGTGCCCTAAACAGAAATGGGGAAATCTGGATGGGCTTAGGAGGGAAAGATGATCAAAGTCTATCTTAGAAATGTTGATTTTAAGATGGAGAAGTAGAGTCATCAGTCATCAGGCTGTTGGCAGTGTGTCACTGAGTGTCCAGAAAATCAATTAGAGTGGGTATATAGAATTGAGAGTCATCAGCATAGAGATGAAAATTGAACACATGGGAGCTGATGAGATCACCAAGCAAAAACATGTATAGAGCCTTAAGGGACAGCCAAGTCAGAGCCTCAGGGGACACCCACACTTAGGGGATGGGCGATGGTTTAATAAACAACAAAAGAACCTGAGAAGGGGTATTCAAACAGGGAAACCAGGAGCATTGTCACAGAAGCCAAGAGATCTATGAGGAGGGAGTGCTCAGCTGTTTGGAAAGCTACAGAGAGGTCTAGTAAGATGGGCACTTGAGGAAAAGCCATTGGATTGGGCAAGTAGTTGGAGAGAGAAATTTCGATTGAAAGAGAGGGTCAGAAGCCTGATGGCCAGAGGATGAGAAATGAGTAGGAGGTGAGAGAATAAAGGCAATGAATGTAGATGGCCCTATGATCTGGGCTGTGAAAAGGAGTAAAGATTAGGATAATGTACTGGGGGGTCGGGGCTGGGATTATAGGGCCAAAGAAAGGCGTTTTTGTAGGCTTCAGGAAAGAACTGGTGTTATGGTGAGACCGAATGGGTGCCTGCGTGTGTGTGTGTGTGTGTGTGTGTGTGTGTGTGTGTGTGTGTGTGTAAGAGAGAGACAGACAGAAACAGAAATGGAGACAGAGACACATAGTAAGAGACAGAATCAGAGAGCAAGAACCAGAGATAGAGAGACAGGCAGAGAGAAAGGGGCAAGTTTCTAGAGGAAACAAGGGGAAACTAGGCATAAGGAGGAAGGTTGACCCTGGTGAGTAGAAGAGATTTCACTTCCTTAGGGACTGCACCAAAGGAGGAGAAAATAGGGAGCGAAATGGTGAGGATCTGAGGTAAGTGGTAAGGGAGCAGAGGTTCATGATAGATGGAGACGGTAGATACACTTAAGCCTGACATACTCTTCTCTCTCTGACCTCCACATCCTTATCAGAATTCTACCAGAGCTCTTGCTACCCCTTCTAGGAAGCCTTCCCTGAATGCTCTCTGCCATTCTGGCTGGCTGGGATCCCTCCCTCCTCTGAGGCCTCTCTCTGTCCTTCTGGACACATTACATCCTGCTTGTGCTGTACTCATCTGTGTCTGTGTCTCATGGCCTTCATTTGTCAAATGGAACCATTGAACTCGTGGCCTTCTAGTGGAACCCCTCATTTTACACATGAGGAAACTGAGGCTCAAATAAAGAAAGTAACTGGCCCAAGGTCACACAGATCAAAAGTGGCAGAGTCAGGATTCAAACTCAGGGTCTACAGCTCCCAAGTTTAGCCCTCTCTCTGCTGCATCATCTGCTTCATGCCTAACTCTTACAGAAAACAGCATTTACAGGCAAATGATTATTTACTTCCCACTGGGAAAAGACCATGCTGAAGGCAGCAGCCAAGAGCACTGGCTCTGGAGCCAGAGGATTTAGATTAAACAAGTCACTTCTCCCTTAGGTACCTCATCTGCAAAATGGGCATAATTCTGCTTGCACCACCTATTTTGGGAAAGGAATTCTCTGTCTGAACTATAAAGTACTATACGAGGTTGTTGTTCAGTTGTTTTCAATTGTGTCTGATTTTTTGAGACCCAATTTGAGGTTTTCTTGGCATAGATTTTGGAGTGGTTTGCCACTTCCTTCTCCAGTTCATTTTACAGATGAGGAAACTGAGGCAAACAGGGTTAGGTAACTTGCCTAGGGTCACACAGTTAGTAAGTCTGAGGTCAGATTTGAACTCAGGAAGATAAGTCTTCTGATTCCAGGCCTGGCACTCCATCTACTGCACCACCTAGCTGTCCCTATATGAGGGGGGAGCTATAATGATTCTATAATTACTAGATTATAGGTTCCATGAGGTCAGGGATTGTGTCCTTTTGCTAAATTTTAAGCTTGACCCTAGGAGGGAATTGGCATTGATTTGCTGGATTACAATTCTACGAGGCAGCTAGGGGGCACAGTGGTTGAATTCTGAGCCTAGAGTTGGGAAGACCTGAGTTCAAATCCAACCTCAGACACTACTAGCTGGTTGACTTTGTTATTATTATTATTATTATTAGGCTAGTCACTGAACCTCAGCCTTCTCAGTTTCCTCAACAGTTTGTGATTGCTGGTGTTCAGTCATTTTTCAGTCATGTCTGACTCTTCATGACCCCATTTGGGGTTTTCTTGGCAAAGATACTGGAGTAGTTTGCCATTTCCTTCTCCAGCTCTTTTTACTGGTAAACTGAGGCAAACAGGGTTCAGTGGCTTGCCCACAGTCACACAGTAGGAAGTATCTGAGGCCGGATTTAAACTCATGTCTTCTTGTCTCCAGGCCCCGTGCTCTAGCCAGTGTGCCATCTGTAGAGCTTATAGGACTATGCCACAAAACATGGACAGTTAGAGGTTAGAGGACTGTGTGATCAGTGCATTAGAGAGCTGGTTTACCACAAAGTGATATCGTTGCATGTGAGGAAAGAGACCAGCAAGGTGTGGGGAAGTGTGGGATAGGGACAGTGATGAGGAAAGGCTTCAGCTCAAACAACTGTAAGGGGGAGTTCTTGCGTGGAGCGCATCTCCTCTGGAGCTGATTCACAGCAATAAAGTATTACCATGTGAAGGCCCGCCTCCCCATATAGACCCTGTATTCCACCAGGGCAGGAACCATCTCTGAGCTAAACTTTGTTACCTCCCCCAGTGCTGAGCATCCCCCAAAGGGCCCCTACTGTCTATCAAGGAGCTGCCTTCCAGAGGCCCATCTCTTCTTCTGGGGGTTATCTGGTTCCTCTCCACCCCACCCCTAAATTGCCCCAATGGGGAAAGAAGGAAAGTCTGGGATCACTTCCCCTCATTTTATAGAGGAGAAAACTTGGGGGCCAGAAGGGAGCAGTGACTTACCCAAAGTCACCCAATGGGTTAATGGCAGGGCTGGGATTCACAGCCAAGTTTTCCATTTCCAAATCCAGTGGCCCTTCCTCTTTGCCATACTGCCTCCAGCCACAGCTGTATAGCTTCTGGGGACGGCAGCTGTTTGGGGTTATTGGTTCATTTTTCTATCATGCTGTACCTCTTTCCTTTCTCAGCCAAATCCCTTGAAAAAAGTCATTTACACTACCTTCTCTCCTCTCATTTCTTTAAATTCAAAAATCGAGCACACACACATAAGCTCTCATGCATACCCAAACAAATAATGAACACCCAAACACACACATATACAAAGGCAAGTGTGTACAGACATGCCTACACACACACACACACACACACACACACACACACACTCTTATAAAACATAAATGGGTCGGGGAGGTGAAGAATGAAGGTCAGAGATATGAGCTGGGATTGATTCACCAACATCTTCTGTTCAGGTGGGAATGAAGCCCCGTAGAGGTCAGAGATGATCAAGAGAAAAGAAAAACTGATCATTGCCCATTTATGCAGCTAGGTGTGTGGGAAGAGGGGAAAAGAGAGAGAAAACTAAGAGAGAGAGGAGGGGCAGGAAAGACAGAAGAAAAGGAAGGGAGAGTAGAAAGAGGAAAAATAGGGAAAGAAAAGAAAGATGATAAGAAATAAGGAAAGAGAACAGAGAGCTGGGGAAGACTTAAGTTGTCATCTAGCTCAGGTCCCAAAAGGGGAAGTAATGTACCCAAGGCCATGTAGGTAGTTACTTCGAGCTTTGTGAGATCAATGGGGGTGCATAGTAGACACAACCACAGTCTCTGTCTTCACCAAAGAAAGAACTTCTCATGAACTGCTCTTAGAAAGCCACTGACCCGATGAAGAGACAATGCCCCTGCTTCCAGGGCTCCTCTGGTTTTTGCAAGATTCTTGCAACATCAGAGGGCTCTGGGAGAGACTTCAGGGATGATCTAATTGTACTCCTTCATTTCAGAGGAGGACCCCAAGGCCTGGAGGGTCTTGGGACTTTTTAGAACTGCTTCCTCTTCTGTCCCCATGCAATGTCCTGTTCTGTGTGACCTTGGTCAAGTTACTTGTTTGCCTCAGTTTCCTCATTTATAAAACGGGGACAATAACAGCACCCATGTCTCAGGGCTGCTGTGAAGATAGAAGGAGGGAATAATTATAAAGCGCTTACCACAGTGCCTGGCACATAGTAAGTACTATATCATCAGCAGCATCATCACCATCATCACCATTAGCATCACCACCACCACCACCACCATCATCATCATCACCACCACCATCATCACCATCATCTTCATCATCATCACCATCAGCATCATTACCATCATCATCATCATCACTACTTTGGGATCTGCCCAGTGAGGGCTGAGGCAGGAGAGAATAAACTTACTTGGCAAGGACTCAGCTCCTTGGCTTTCACCTTGGATGTTATGGGCAGAGAAGGTCTCAGCTACCATGCGCTCTACCGGGGTGAGGACTAGGGCCTGGGCCTGCCCACCCTCAGTTGAGGATCTCTGCTGTTCCCCAAGCTTTTTCCTCACGACACCCCGAAGGTCCCGCCACTTGTGTTTCAGGTCACCCATGTCCCGCCGGCAGTATCCCAGAGCATTGACAGCTTGCAGGATCTTGTTCCATACACGGTGTTTCTTGGCTGGTGTGCCCCGGAGTGCCCCAAAGAGCAGCTGGTAATGTCGTGTGACCTTCTGCACCAGTACCTCTGTCTCTTGGGGACTAAAGTTTGGTTTTCGGGTCTTGGTGCGTGAATGAGGGCCTGGTCGTGGGGGTGTGGAACCAGGTCCATCCCCTGACAAAGGGGTGGCCACTGCATGGTCTGGACTGGGGCTCCTCTTGCAAGTTAACACGTTGACATTGGATCCTATAAAAGAACCAAAGGTAGGGTATGGCATGGGCATGGACCCTGGGGGCAAGCGCTATCCTGGGAAAGGATTAGCACCTGGATTGCGTGAGGATTCCTCTATCAATAGAGAAGCCCATCTATCATCCTGACCCTTTGGAGTATGACTTGGTAACACATCTGTAGCTCCCCTCCCCTTTCACTCCTGCAACTTTTCACTCCTAACTGGCCTCTAGCTGGTCAGTCATTTGGGACCAGACACCCACTGCGGGCCAGTCACGCACTTTTCTATCATGCTGTATCTCTCATTTTCTCAGCCAGACACCTTGGGAGAAGAGAAAAACATCTATACTACCTTCTTTCCACTCTTTCTTCTTTTTAAAATTCAACTTTATTTTCAAAGCTGCATTCTTTTCCTCTCATCTCTCCTCCCTCCCCCAAAGAGAAAATAAGAAAAACAAAACCCGTTACAAATATGAATAGTCAAGCAAAACAAATGCCAGCATTGGTCACATTTCCTAAAATACATATCTCCATCTGTACTCTGAGTCCATCAACCCTCTATCAGGAGGTGGGTAGCATGTTTCATCATGAGCCCACTGAAATTGGTCATTGTGTTGATCAGAATTCCCAAGTCTTTCAAAGTTGTTTGTATTTACAGTACTGTCATTGTATAAATCATTCTCTTGGTTCTGTTCACTTTACTTTGCATCAGTTCATACAAATCTTCCCAGGTTTCTCTGAAACCACTCCCTCTCATCATTTCTTACAACATAACAATATTTCTCACTCTTCTCTAAACTTTCTGCCATCTGACTTCCAATCTCTTCACTCAACTGAAACTGCTCTCTCCAAGATTACCAATGATCTCTTAACAGTCAAATCTAATGGCTTTTCTCAGTCCTTCTTGACCTATACTAATCTTTGTCATTGTTGGCAACTCTCTCCTGGATACTTACTTTTTTTAGAGTTTTCCTGACATTGTTCTTTCTTGGTTCTCTTCCTACCTATTTAACTATTCCTTCTAAGTCCCTTTGCTGTATCATCATCCATGTCACAATACAAACCATGGGCATACCTCAAGGCTCTGTTTCTAGGTTCCCTCTTCTCTCTAACCTAATTTACTTGATAACCTCATTAGCTTCGATAGGTTCAATATCATCTCTATATAGATGAAAATGTCTTCCAGATATATCTATGTCTATATCTGTCTACCTAGATCTCTCTCCTTCTCTCCCTCTCTCTCTTTCTCTCTCTCTCTCTCCATGTATCCACTCCTAGTCTCTCCCAAGCTCTAGTCACATATCACCAACACCTTACTGGCCATACCAAACTGAATGCCTTATAGGAATCTTAAACTCAGTGTGTCCAAAACAGAACTAATTGTGTTTCTTTCTAAAGCCCCTCCTCTTCCAAACTTCTCTCATGCTGTAGAGGGCACTAACATCCTTCCCACCACCCAGGTTCACAATCTCATTATCATCCTTGACTTCTTCTTCTTCTTTTTTTTTTTGGTGAGGCAATTGGGGTTAAGTGACTTGCCCAGAGTCACATAGCTAGTGAGTGTTATGTGTCTGAGGCCGAATTTGAACTCAGGTCCTCTTGACTCCAGGGCCAGTGCTCTATCCACTGTGCCACCTACATGCCCCATATCCTTGACATATTAAACTCATGCATCCCACATAACCAATCAGTAGTCAGTTTTTGCCTTTTTATATCCATGACATCTTTCATATATATATATATATATATATAATTTCTTGTCTGGCCTGTAGCAATTGCCTTCAATTTGGGCTCCTTACTTTGAACCTCTTTCCACTCCAATTAATCCTCCAAAGAAAACAGAAAATGATTTTCTTGAAGTTCAAAGGTCTGACCATGTCATACAACCTCACTCCCACACGTGATAACAAATTCCACAGGCTCTGTCTTGCCTCTAGGTTCAAATATAAAAACCCTTAGTTTGGTGTTTAAAGCCCTTCACAACCAAATCCCTTCTTACCTCTCTTTACTTCTTCTTAGAGGTTACACCCTCCATGTTCTCTATCCTGGTCTATTTGCTCTTCTTTGCACATATCACTCCTTCTCTTGTCTCTGTCTCTGCATTGGCTGTCCTCCATTCCTGGAACTTCCTCCCTCCTTTCCTCTGACCCTCGGCATGTCTCATTTCCTTTAACACTCAGCTCAAGTACCACCTTCTGTAGGAAGCCTTTCCTGGTTCCACCTTCCCATCCATAATTACCTTGTGTCTGCTTGTATGTGTCTAGTATATATCTATATATCTATATCTATAGATCTACATATCTATATCTATCTATCTATCTATCTATCTATCTATCTATCTATCTATCTATACATGTCAAAAAAGGGAAATAAGATGAGAGGAGAGGTGCTAGATGCTTTCCAAATGCTAAGACTCAGAGATGTTGTGATTTGGAATGGTGGAGAGATAGCCCACAGTGATGAAATTCATCTTTCATAGAATGAGACCTTTCACAGAATCAAAGATTTAGAACGAAAAATGAGTTTACAGATCACCTGTCCAATTCCCTCCTTTGATACCTGGGAAAGTAAGAATGAAAGAAGATAAGTGAGTCACTTGATTAAGGCTGCAAAAGGTGGTAAAAAACCAAGCTGGAATTTAAACTCCAGGTCTGGACCTGTCAAAGACTCTTTTCACCGTACCATGTTCTCTTGAAGAACGTAAACATTACGTGTTCAATATTTGTTACTTTGTTCATTGTGATTATAAGTATATCACAGTTAGCATGGGCTGGACATGTGACCAGGGGAAGGTGAAAAGAAATCCCTAAGGGATTGTGTTTCAGAGTTCCCAAAACTGACCATACTGCATTCTCCAGCCTTCATATCTACCATGAGACAGTCTTTCATTGCCTCCAGCTCGGATGAGGGCTGCAGAACTCAGGGAGACCCATAAACCCACAGCTAGGTGGCACTTAAGTGTGCTGAGTCTGGAGTGAGAAAGATCCGAGTTCAAATCCAGCCTCAGATCCTCACTAGCTGTATGACTCTGGGCAAGTCACTTAACCTGCATCTGCCTCAATTTCCTTATCTGTAAGATGGGGACAATAATAGTAATCATATTAATAATAATAATAGATGGACCTCCAAGGGTTATTGTGAGGATTAAATGAGATAATATTTATAAAGCACTTAGCACAGTGCCTGGCACATAGTAGGCACTTAACAAATGCTTTTTTTCCCCTTTCTTCCTTCCATACAACAGGACAGTGGGTTAGCCCTTAGAAAGGCCTGGAATTACCTCTCTAGCCAAAATAAAGGAGACCCATTCTTGGTCATTGTCATAAACTATCCATTATATGGGTTATCTCATTTGAGTCTATGGACACAGCATATGCTGATGGGAAGAGCCCGTGTCTGGGAGTCAGACCACCTGGATTCTAATCTTGGCTCTGCTACAAACTCACCATGGGATCTTGGACAAGTTAATTCCACTCTGTGGAGTCTCTTAGTAAAATGGGATGATAATTCTTGCACTATTTACCTCATAGGGTCATGGTGGAAGGGAGTATTTTACAAATAATGAAGAACTATAAAAATGGGAATGATGGTTCTTTTCCCTGCTGTTTCTATTACTATTATTATTAATTCACAATTTGCAACTGGAAGCAATGCTCTTGAGGCTCTGTGGAATAATGAATGTCCTCGCCTGGAAGTTGGGAGACTGGGGTCTCAGCCCCACCTCTATCACTACGTAATTTTATGGCCTTGAGCAACTAGCTTGCCCTGGGTCCCAATTTCTCTATCTGTAAGACTGAGATAATAATCAGTGCTGCAGAGCTCAGAGGGGTATTGTGAGCATCAAATAAGAGAACAGATCTAAAGCACTCAGTATCGATTTTAAAATGCTACATAAATATGAGCGACTATAATTTCAGACTGCAAGGTGAAGCCACCTTCCATTCCTAGTCTATATCGTGTCTCTATAGAGTTGCTGGCATATTGTCTCCCTCATTAGACCATAAGCTGCTTGAGGGCAGGAGCTGTCTTTTGCCTTTCTTTGTATCCCCAGCTCTTAGCACAGGGCCTGGCACACAGCAGGTACCTGATAAATGTTTGTTATTGTTTTTATCTCAGGCCTTACTTGGAAAATCCACACCATTAACAGCACTGCTGAGAATACGTCTAATCTGCTTTAAATATTTTTCAGTTTTTCCGAGCTTTGCCACTTACTAGTTGTATGATTCTGAACAAGTGGTTGCCTCTGGTCCCCAGTTTCCCTATCCCCCAAATAAGGATAATAATAATACATATTGCCCTTGCCCAGTAAGTGCTTTGTAAACCTTGAAGTACCATAGAAATGGGGTCATTACCCTGTGAGTTATCAGAAACCCTTTAGAAGGGAGCCCACTTGCATACAGACAAGGGCATACAGGGGCCCAGCACTAATTGTTCAGGTTAGACAGACAGGTCTAGTGAGGTGATGGGGAGAAGTGAGGAACAAAAGGTAAGAAGGGGGCTTAGAGATCGACTTATCCAACCCCCTCATTTTACAGACAGGGAAACTGAGACTCACATAGATGAAGTGATTTGTCCAAGATCAAACAGGTGTTAGCAGAAGAGGGATTTACACGTGTCTCCTGACTCCAAAACCATTGATACTTCTATTTGACAATGTTGTCTCTTATGCAACTGTATGAATGGCTGATGAAATGAAATGAATGAAGCCCATGTCCCTGGAGTAAGTCAGTAAAGTCACGGAGACTCAGGGTGCCGAGGCCCAAGTACTTAACGGAGGTAGAAAAAGCAAAGGATTTGGATGCTAAGGCTCTGGATCCAAACTTCCCTCTGCTGCTGTCTCACCTCTGTGACCTTGGCCAAGTTACCTAATCTCTCCTGGCCCCAGTTTCTCCACAGGTCAAATAAGGGGGTTAGACTAGATGACTTCTCTGGTTCTTTCCCAATCCACACCCCTTACAATCCCAGGTTAATCACAGAATAATGCCTCTGCTGACACAGCCCGAGTTCCTTTTACAGGAAGCTTCTCCTTCCCTATTTCAGCAGTCTCCAGAAGGACAAAGACAAGCAAATGGGTTTGACTGAAGCAACCCTTTTCCTTCAGGCATCTTCACAACAACCTATTCCATTTTTGAAACATTTTTAGCCTGTGGCTGTTGGAGTGTAACACAAAATGTCAGGGCCAAGAGACCTCAAAACATGGAACACAGAACGGCAGAGCTGAGAGGGTTCTTAGAGGTCAACTAGGCCAATCCTCTTATTTTGTTCCTGAGGAAAGTGAGTTCCAAAGGGGAAGTGACAAGTCAAAGTCACAAAGTCAGGAGCAGAGCTGGACTTGAACACAGGCACAGAGGCTAAGATGTGGGCTTGCCATATGTTTATTTTATTTATCCATACATTCCTGCCCCCCCCACCCCCAAGTCTCTGATTAAAAAGGCATTTGTCCAATCCTTGCTCATTACAGGCAAAGAGAAAGAGAGGGTCAAGAAGGCCTTTGCCTAGCTTCTGCTCTATGGTAGGACTCATCATGGAAGCTACTGAGGGCAAGAAAAGAACACCCAGTTTTTGCCTTTCCATTCTTAGCAAGGTATGAAAGATGAGTGGGAGAAGGGAGGGAAAGGAGGGGAGAAGAGGGGAGCGGGGGGGAGAGAGAGAGAGAGAGAGAGAGAGAGGGAAAGAGGGAGAGAGAGAGAGAGAGAGAGCCAAACTTCTGACTTCTGGCTCTGATAATTACTAGCTGTGTGACCCACACTGAATTATTTTGCCTTGCTAGACACCAATTTATTTATTTGTAAAATGGAAATACTGTTTGCACATCCTCCTTCACAGAACTGTTGTGAAGAGAACTCTTTATAAAGCCTTCAGGTACTATAGAAATATGACTTTTTCCCCTACCTCCACCCCCACTGCCTTCTCACACTGGAGATACCGTCAGCCCTGTGCCCCCCTCCCCCCCTCCTCCAGTTGGTGAGTTCCCTCCTGGAACTTCCACTGGAGAAAGTGTTCAGGCCATCCAGGCTCACTTCTAACCTGGCTCTGCTCCTGACTTTCCTGCTTCTTTGTCCTTTTTATGTGTTGTCTTTCTCCATTTGAGTGTAAGCTCCATGAGGGTAGAGATTATCTTGGATATGCATTCCTAGTGCTCAGTAGCTTTATCTGGTCCTTTGCATCTGACTCCTCCTGAGCCCATTGGAATTTTCTTGGCAAAAAAATGTAGAATGGTTTGCCATTTCCTTCTCCAGCTCATTTTCCAGATGAGGAAACTGAGGCAAACAGGGTTAAGTGACCTGCCTAGGGTCACAAAAATAGTAAGTAACTGAGGCCTGATTTGAACTCAGAAAGATGAGTCTTCCTGACTCAAGGCCCAGTGCCCTACCTACTACACCACCTAGCTACCCCTTCTCTGGTCCTGTTAGATGGTAAATTCAATGAGAACAGGGACCACATTTTATTAAAGAGTTGCTTGCTCATAGAATTTTAGAAAGGATATAATTTGGGCCTGGTACATATTAAATAACTGATAAGTGCTTTATCTCATCTAATCTTTTTTGTGTAGTTCTCCTTAATATCTACACACAAGTTCTGCTCAAATATCTCCTTCACATGTAGACATGACCCAGGGTTCTCAAAGGCCATACAAAGTTCTGAAGGGTCCTAAACTTCCATTATTAACATAGTTTCATCTCTTCCTATCCTTCTGGAACTTCAGCCAGTGACATATGCTTTGACAACGGGAACAGTATGGCAGAAGATCTGGTAGTTATAGAGCTGGGCACATCCCTAATGTACATACCAAGCACATCTCCTTGCTCGGGGACCAGAGAAGTCAGATCCTTGATAATCTGGTTCACATCCAGCATGTCACTCTGCAAAAGAAAAGGTCACGGAATGAGGGGCTTCGTGGGTCCTTCTCCAGCTTCTGTGTAGGGGAGAAAGGTGCTGTGCCAGGAGAGTAAAGAAGAGTTGAACTCTCCTGGGTTGGGGGAGATGTGAAAGATTAAGATACTTGCACTCATGATCTGCAGCAAATTGAAGAGGAATAGAACAGAAAAGAGACAGAGAAAGAGCAGATCCAAGCCTTGACAATGGGCATTCACAATCCAAGAGACAATAAAACTCAGGCATAGGAATAAATATGACAAATCATTGTATTTTTTCTTTCTTTTTTTTTTAACACGTGCAATCATGTAAACATATTTCCACATTAGTCACGCTGTGAAAGAAGAAACAGAACAAAAGAGAAAAGCAAACCAAAAAAAAGTAAAAATAATATGCTTCAATCTGCATTCAGAATCCATAGTTCTTTCTCTGGATGTGGATAGCATTTTCCATCATGAGTCTTTTGGAGTTGTCTCGGATCATTGTGTTGCTGAGAAGAGCTAAGCCTCATAGTCAATCATTGCATAATGTTATCTGTTACAGTACACGATGTTCTGGTTCTGCTCATTTCACTCAGCATCAATTTGTATATGTCTTTCCTGGTTTTTCTGAAGCCCACCTGCTCATCATTTCTTACAGTATTCCATTCCATTCCATTCCATTCATACACCACAATTTATTGAGCTGTTCCCCAATTGATGGGCATTCCCTCAATCTCCAGCTCCACTACAAAAACAGCTGCTACAAATATGTAGGTCCTTTTCCCTTTTTTGTGATCTCTTTGTGATACAGACCTAGTCCTAGTATTGCTGGATCAAAGGGTATGCACAGTTTGGTTGCCCTTTGGACATAGTTCCAAATTACTCTCCAGAATGATTAGATCAGTTCACAACTCCACCAACAATGCATTAGTGTCCCAATTTTCCCACATCTTCTCCAACATTTATCATTTTCCTTTTCAGGACAAATCATTATTAAAAATGAGTAAGACTGCCTAAGAATTGGGCAGCCCAAGAGGGAAATGACTTCCCTTTCCTCAGGCATCAAACATTACTTACCCATATCTATCTTACTCTCTCCTTCAATTCTACTCTCCACCATAGTCATTGTGTAATCATTTTATACTATTACATATTTACATATGTTTTATCTGCTCCTGCTAATGGCAAATCTAATGAGAGCAGGGGCTGAATTTTTTGGGGGAGAGGAAATTGAGGTTAAGTGACTTGCCCACGGTCACACAGCTAGTAAGTGTCAAGTGTCTGGTCTGAGACCGGATTTGAACTCAGGTCCTCCTGACTCCAGGGCTGGTGTTCTATCCACTGCACCACCTAGCTGCCCCAGGGGCTGCATTTTAATAAAGAATCATTAACTCACAGAATTTTACCTTTAGAAGGTATATGAGTTGGGCATCTACTCTAATTTCTACTCCTTATGAATCCCACTAATGACATCCCCAAGTAACAATCCAGCCTCTGCTTAAAGAACTTTAGTGAAAGTGAGCCGTCTACCTCTTGAGGAAGTTCATTCTAATTTGAGACATTTCTAATCACTGGGGAGTTTCTACTTAGGCAAAGATGAAGCCCGTCTTTCTGAAAATCTTACCCATCGCTCCTAAAGTTGCCCTCACAGGCAAGCCAGAGCAAACCCTGGTTCCTCTTTTCTATTATAGCCCTTCACTGCCTTGAAGACAGCTCTTTTGTAACCACAACCCTCTTCTCCAGGCTACTTAGCGCCAGTTGCTTCAAATGATCTTAATATGTCAGGGTTTTCAAATCCTTTAACATTCAAGTTGCTATTGTGTGGACTCAGATAGAGCTTGCTAATGTGCTTCCTTAAGAGAGATGAACACAAAAGAAAAAAAACAAAAAAAACAAAGGAAAAAAAAAAACCCAAAGTACTCTAGGTGAGTTCTGATGAGTCAGAGGACAGTAGAACTTTGTTCTAGATCAGAGGTGGGGAACCTGCAGCCTTGAGGTCACATGTGGCCTTCTAGGTCCTCAAGTGTGGCCTGTTGACTGAATCCAAACTTCACGGAACAAATCCTTTTTTTTTTTTTCAGGCAATAAGGGTAAGGTGATTTGCCCAGGGTCAAACAGCTAGTAAGTGCCAAGTGTTTGGTCTGAGGCTGCATTTGAACTCAGGTCCTCCTGACTTCAGGGCCGGTTCTCTATCCACTGCGCCACCTAGCTGCCCCAAACAAATTCTCTTAATAAAAGGAATTTAGATAGTATACCTTTTTTGATGGAGGCCACTCACATTCATGTCCACATGTGTGTGGACATTCAAAGACACACGTGTACACACATGAGGACAACTCGGACTTATCAGTACCCATGAAACAGGCATCATTTAAACTGGGAGTATGAAATATTTGTTTCATGCTTACATGCTCCTCAGCTTGTAATTTAAGGCCCTCCATCATCTGACTCCAATA
The DNA here is from genome assembly GCF_900497805.2 of Vombatus ursinus. Lineage (NCBI taxonomy): Eukaryota > Metazoa > Chordata > Mammalia > Diprotodontia > Vombatidae > Vombatus > Vombatus ursinus. Next base: position 1,574,388 of record NW_020945014.1, on the reverse strand, counting down.
TCCCATTCTCGCCTTATTTAATCTTCTTTGCCCAAGTCTACTCTACAGCCAAACTGTCCTACTACCCAGGACCTGATGGTCCATCTCAGCCTGTTATGACCAGACAAGATTTTCTTCTTGACTCTGCCTCTCTACATTCTACTCCTCCTTTCAGACTTGGCTCAGGAGTCACTGCCTGGGCTTTCCCTGCTCCCACTCAGGGGTGGGATCCAACCTCCCACCGATTCAGATTTACTTGGTGTGCAGGCTGTCTCTGTCCCAATAGAATAATACCTCCTTGGGGTCAGAGACTGTTTTGTTTTTGTCTTTTAAGTTCCAAAATTTAGCATAATACCTTGGACATCATGGGTCGCTGTTGTTGTTCAGGGTTCAGTCATGTCTGACTCTGCACAACTCCATTTGGGGTTTTCTTGGCCAAGATACTGGAGTGGTTTGCCATTTCCTTCTCCAGCTCATTTTCCAGGTGAGGAAATTCAGGCAAACAGGGGTAAATGATTTGTCCAGGGTCACCCAGCTATTAAGATTCCAAGGCCAGATTTGAACTCAGAAAGATGAGTCTTCCTGATTCCAGGCTTAGCACTGTATCCACTGTGGCACCTAGCTACCCTTAATAAACAATTTAATCTGAATAAATGTAAAGATTTTTTTTTTAAAATCAACTTCACAAGTATAAACTACGCGAAATATTGCTTGATAACAGTTCCTATGAAAAAGACCTTGGATTGCTTAGATAAAATGTAAGTCAACAATGACATGGCAGCCCCAAAACCAAAGCTGTCCTAGGCTGCATTAAAAGAGGCAGTATCCAGGGTAAATGGGGTCACAGTTCTGCTATACTCATGGAAGAACTCATTTGGATGACAATTCAGTACTAAGGAACTATTTTAGGAAAGTCATCCACAACCTGGATTATGTCTATAAGAGGGCCACCAGGTGGTGCAGCGGATAGAGCACCGGCCCTGAAGTCAGGACCTGAGTTCAGATCCAGCCTCAGAACAAACACTTGCTAGCTGTGTGACCCTGGGCAAGTCACTTAATCCCAATTGCCTAAAAAAAAAAAAAAGGGGCCACCAGGAGGGTGAGAGGATTAGAAGAGATCATTTGAAGGACCTCAGGATGACCAGCATGGAGAAAACAAGATGGCACTAGCATATAGTAGGTGTCTTCAAGTATTTGAAGGGCCATTGTGTGGAAGAGGGATTAGACTTGTTTTGCTTGGTCCCCAGTGATAGACATAGGAACAAAAGTTAAAAGATTCAGTGGCAGATTTAGGCTTGATGTATGGAGAACTTCTATAAAGTAAAGTTATCCCAAAGTAGACTGGAATGATTTGGAAAGTAGTGGGTTCTCCCAACTGGCAGTCTTTAAACAAATGTTGGAAGACCTTTGCCCTCAAGGGAGTAGGGGGTATTTTTGTTCACGATTGGTTGGAAAGATGTGGTTGAGATGAAATGTAGTATATTGCTTCTGCTATTACTACTACTACTACTACTACTACTACTACTACTACTACTACTACTACTAGAACTACTACTACTACTACTATTACTACTACTACTGCAACTATTACTACTATTACAACTACTAATATTATTACCCAACTACTATAACTACAACTACTATTGCTACTACTACAACTACTACATTATTACAACAACTACTACTACAACTATTACTACTACTACTACAACTACAACTACTGATGATGATAATGATAGCATGTATATAGTGCTTTAAGGTTTGGAGAGAGAGTTGGCTTCAGATCCAGGAAGTCCTGGGTGGTGTGGGGGTGGGGGTTCCAAGACCTACCTCTGACATATACTAGCTCTGTGCCTGGATAAGCCAGTTGTCTTAGTGCTCTAGAAAACTCTTAAAGACTTGCAGAGCCAGTGCCAGCTTGCACTGCTCAAGAGGGTTTCCTAATCTAAGAATTTCCTAGATCAGTAAAATCACAAGCTCAATTTCTGTCCCTATAGGTTGGCCCAGAGAGACTGTGAGGTCCCTTCCAACTCTGAGATTCTGGGACATCAGTTTGTATTGGGAATGTCAGTGTGCATATGTCCATGTCTGTGAGCACGTGACTGTGTGCAAATGTCTGAGTTTATATATACTTCTGTCTCTCTGTGCATGACTATGCATGTGAGTACGGGTGTGTAGATGGGGGTGTGTATAGGTATGTGTGTTTCTCTTTTTTGCAATTACCAAAGAAGTAGAGGGCAGAGAAGCAAAAATGACATTCTATAAATCAAACCACTTCAGTCCTGGGGGGAAAAAAAACAGGCTCCAGAAAATTGTTTGGAGGCAAACAATCTCTCCCTGAACTTCAATTACAGGCTGAGGTAGAGATAGGCTACCCTCCCTTCCCCCAACATCACCCCATCCCAACCACCGCAGAAAGATGCTCCTTTTTCTACTTTGTGCTGATCTCTCTCCCAGGCAAACACACAAAAAATATATAATTTATGCGTATTTGTGGCCGCGGAGCTCTGAAAAATCTAAAAGTCCACACAATAAGCTATTTTCATTTTATTGAGGGGGAGACCAAGGCCCAGAGACAGGGGAAGTGACTGACTCAAAGTCACATAGTAAGTCAGAGGCATACCTAAGCCAAGAGACAGGGGCTTCTTTCTGATTTTAGGCCCTCGGCTCTCTGGCCTAGCTCTGGTGAAGTTTGGATTGAGACGTATGTCACCACTCCTCAGGCAAACCATCTTTCAAGGTCTCCCCTTCCTAGCCAGGTGGTGCACGGCACAGAGTGCTGGGCCTGGAGTCAGGCTCAGACCTGAGTTCAAAGACACCTCCTCGCTGGGTGATCCCGGGTAAGTCACTTAACCTCTCTCTGCCTCAGTTTCCCTCATGTATAAAATAGGGATAATAATAGTACTCATTTACCAGGGTTGCTGTGAGGCTAAAATGAGATAATATTTATAAAGCATTTCACAGACTTTAAAGTGCTATCCAAATTCTAGCTCTTACTTATTACTTTTTGTTAGGATTCTCTCCTAGAGCTAGAGTCTATAAAAATCTCATTATCTCCCCCCTCCCCGGTATTTATTTACATACAAATAATACATGTATGGATATGTGTACATGTATGTGTATCCATATATGTGTATACACACATAGATACATATATATATATACAGACATAGATATCTGTGTCTGTGCATATGTATGTATAGATACATCCCCAGTTTTAGTGTAGTTTTAAATTTTAATAGTTTAAAACTATGTGTATACATAACACAAAAAACGTTATGTATACATATATACATGTGCATCTGTACATAGCCAGGTATGTAGCATACGCGAACATGTAACACACCAATATGGCATGTTTATATGCATGTATGTGTATGCATATATGTGTATGTATGCACATAAAATATATGTGCCTATGTTATATTTATTTATGTACTATAATCTTCCTTGATTTAAAAAAAAAGTTTTTTGAGGTCAAGGACTTAATATCGGTCTTTGTAAACCTAGTGCCCACCTAGAAGTGTTTGGTACATAGTAGGTATTTAACAAATGTTTGTTGACTGACTGACTGATCATCCACTTGAATACCGCTTTCTATGGTTTGCATGTTCCAGTGATAGATTCTGCCATTCCCCTGATTTTACTTCCTCTTCTGAAAGTCCCACCTGGGGTCCCAGAGCTAAGATTCTCAGTCAGGAGCCTAAAAAAAGATGCCTGAAGGAGACTTTTCTCCCTTCATATCAAGACCAACTTAGGACCTGCCATGAATTCTGCACACTGAACTACCTGTCTCTGCAGCGATACATACAGACAAGCATCACTCAAGAGAAACTTGTGTTCTCTTCAGAACACAGAAAGTAAGACAGATTTCCCCTCCCCCAATGTCTAGAACCCCTGCTGATAAGAAAACACACAATCAACACCCTGGAAAGAGAAGCCCAGCATCTTCAAAGGGGAGATCTGATAAGGCAGTACTCTAAAGAAGTGACCAATCTCTCCTTCATCCTAAAAAAATGGGGATAGCTTAGCTCACACGATTGTTGTGAGGACTGAATAAATTAAAGGGTGTAATGTACTTCGCAAACCTTAAAGCAGTCTATAAATCCTCATCACCATGGTCATCATCATCCTCATCGCCATCACCATTACCATCATTATCATTATCATGATGAAGCAGCATCAGGAAATCAATAAGGAGTACGGGTTCCTCTGAGGGATTTAAATAATGATGCTGGGGATGCTGAAAAGAGACAGTGGGTTAGTGGTAACAACACTGGATTTCAGGTCAGAGAAATATGGTTTGATTTCTGGCTTTCTACCTATGTGAATCTGGAAAAGCCATTAAATGAAAGAAATAGGAATCAAAAGGACATTCCAATCCCTTGAATCTAATAAGGTAAAATTTTATAGGAATAAATGTAAAGTCTTATATTCAGGTTCAAAAAACAACTTTATAAATAGAAGACAGGAAAAGTGTGGCTAGACAGCAGTTCAACTAAAAAAAAAAGAAATCTGAAGGTTTGAGTGGACTGCACATTGAATAGAAGTTAAGAGTGTGACATGGCAAACAGGAGAGTTAATGAGATATGATATATCAAGAGAGGCAAGAGGAGGTCCAAGACTAGGATGGCGATAAACTGTTTTACTCTGTCTGGTAAAGTCACATCTGGAATATTGTTTTTAATTCTGGGCACAATTGTAGGGATAGAACAGGGTTTCAGGAGTCTGTAGTCAGATTTTAAGGCCTCTATGAATTTGTTTTTTTTAAACATATTTTGACAAATGTAATATATACATACACTCAGGTATATATACATACATGTATATGTGTATATGTGTATATGAGCATATATGTATGTATATGTGGGTGTCCTTCATTCTAGAGGAAGACCAAAATGCCATCACTATACTGGGGTCAAGGTGCAGTATGTCCGACCATGGCTGATGAGACCAATATGAACTCGCAAAGCTCTACCACAGGTTGGGCACAAATAGTCCATATAAACATTTGGAGTGGAGATGTCTCTAATTTTGCGCATCTCACATTTCTTTTGAACTACTGCCATTCTGCTTTGCTCACAGAGCACAGCGCCTTCTTTGACGCAGGCATGCCATACTGGGTGGTCCTGTGTCAGTGTCTCCCACGTCACATAATCATGAAACACACACACACACACACACACACACACATATATATATATATATATATATATATATATATATATATATATACACATAGATAGATACATACATACATATATAATATATACATATATTTCCTTTGTAATCTTGTATATTTTATTTCATGCCCTTAAACATATTATTCCAAGAAGGGGTCCATAGGCTTTACCAGACTGCCAAATGCATCCAAGATACAAAAAAATTATTAAAGACTTGCTTTTGAGCATCCAGAGAATGGCCAGAATGGTGAAGAACCTCAAATTCATGGCACTTGGAGATCAGTGAAATAAATTAAGATTATTTAGCTTGGAGAAGACAGACTTTGGGTGATATAGTAGCTGTTTAGAAGTATTTAAAAGGTTATCAAATGGAAAAAGAATTTGACTTTTTTGTGTGGCCCCCAACACCATAAAAGAGCAATGGGGGAGTGAGGTGTTTGCTAAGAAGCAAAACTAGACTTGGTCTAAAGAAAAATGACGTTACCAATTGGAGCTAGTCAAATGTTGAATGGGCTACTACTTCAGGAGTAAGACCATGCGGTCTCAATGGAGGTCTTCAAGCAAAGAGTAAGTGACTGCTTGCTGGGCATGGCATGCTCTAGCATCCTCACAAGGAACATTTAAGCAGAGGGAGGGGCTGTATAAGAGGACAAGAAGATGTCCCAGATCCAGAATGGAGGGACCTCAATTTGTGACTTTTTATTGGCTGTCTTCCATGCCTGGAATGCTCTCCCTCCTCACCCCTGCCTCCTGGCTCTATTTCAAGGGGATTAGTGCCTTCCCTCTGAGATTATCACCTATTTACTCAGGCAAGTAGGATTTATGAAGCATTTACTATGTGCCAGGCACTGTGCTAAGCACTATTTGTGTGTGTATGTGTGTGTGTGTGTATGTATATATATGGGATGTATGTGTGTGTATGTGTATACATGGGGTGTGTGTGTGCATGTATGATGTGTGTGTATGTGTGTGTCTGTGTGTCTATATATGTATATATATATATGGTGTGTGTGTATATATATGTGTATATATATATGGTATGTGTGTATGTGTGTGTGTATATGTGTGTGTGTGTGTGTGTGTATGGGGTGTGTCTGTGTGTATATATATGTGTATATATATGGTGTGTGTGTATATATATGTGTATATATATGGTATGTGTGTATGTGTGTGTGTATATATGTGTGTGTGTGTGTGTGTGTGTATATGGGGTGTGTCTGTGTGTATATATATGTGTATACACATATATGGTATGTGTGTGTGTGTGTGTGTGTGTGTACACATAGTCATTTGGATGTTTGTCTCCATCATTAGAATGTGAGCTGAAGGATGGGGACTATGTTTTTGCTTTTCTCTGTATTCCCAGCACTTAGCTCACATAGTGTTTAGTAAATTATTTCTGGCTGACTGAATGGTCAGACAAGGGACTTGATCACAGGCCTGCTGACTCTCAAACCGGTTTTGACAGAGCGCCCAGCCTGGAGTCAGGAAGACTCATCTTTCTGAGTTTAATTCTGGCTTTAGACACATAATAGCTGTGTGACCCTGGGCAAGTCACTTAACCCTGTTTGCCTCAGTTTCCTCATCTTTAAAATGAGCTGGAGAAGGAAATGGCAAACCACTCCAATATCCTTGCCAAGAAAACCCCAAATGGGGTCACGAAGAGTTGGACACAACTGAAATGACCCAACAACAACATCCTTGACACGGCTATAGAGACACACAGGTTCCAGCCTGCCATCCTCTTCCCTCCTGAGTGTCCTTTGTCCTAGGATGAGGATGCTCTCTGGCAGTGAAAGTCATCTTCCTCCCCTTATACCTGCCTTGAGCCCCCTGAGGGCGGGAAGTTCTGAAAGATATCATGCCAGCCTCACTCCTTTATCCAGGGCTGCCCTTCCTTCCTTCTGCTGGAGGGATTTATTTTTGTAAGGCTCATTTCACCCCACCAAGAGAATATCAGAGAGAAATTCATTTTCCTTTGATGAGTGTTCTGGGAAACAGAGCAATTAGCGTGATCTGAAGGTGGTGGGTACTATCAACCGCAATTCAATTATGGGCCTTCAATACATAGCTGGGTTGGCTGGTCGGCTGAGCCGTGGGAAGCAGGCAGGGGGCTGGCAGGCAGCAGCCAATAATTGTGCAGGCCAAAGCATTGCAGGAAGAAGGAAGAAATCAGATTACAGGGATCTAAAGCAATCTGTGTGTGGGAAATCACAGTGGCCTTCAGAGCGTCCTTGGTCCAGTGGGACTGCAAGTCCTGTAGGACGCGGCTGGTTTCTGGTTTCAGGGGAAAAAAACAGAAGTGATTTCACTAGCCTCTCAGGAGTCGGAAGAGACTTTGAAGGGTATTTAATCCAACTGACACTCAAGAAGGAATGTGTTTTCACAACAACAATAAGTATTTATCAGGCACTTACAATGTGTAAGGCACTGTGCTAGGCAGTGAGGATACAAGGAGAAAATTTAAAAAAAAAAAATAATCCTTTTCTATAATAGTCAAGGAACTGACATTCCACTGGGGAAGTCAGTCAATGAGCCTTCTGTGAGTGAGTTCCTGGAGACTAGGAATGGCTCTATTTATTTCTTCTGTCAGATAACCGGCTAAGCGCTCAGGATACAGAGGAAGACAAGGGGAAAAAACAAAAAAACAAGCCCTGCCCTTAAGAGGCTTACGCTCAAACGGGAGAGACCCCATGTAAAAAAGTGGCCTGTATAAAGTTATATACAGAGTGGATGGAAGGTTATTTGAAAGGGGAAGGCAGTAACAGCTGGGGGTACTCAGAGAGGCCTCCTGCAGAAGGGATTGGAGCTGAGTTTTGGAGAAAGAAAGTCTTGAGTAAATGCAAGATAATCCGAGACAGAAAGGACATCCAAAAACATTCTGGACAAGCTGCCATCCAGACTCTTCTTCAAGACCTCCAGTGATAAGGAAATCACTGCCTCCCAAGGCAACCCCTTCAACTTTCAGACCGTGCCTAATTATTGGCACGGTTACTGTCCATCAGGTCAAATTCTGCCTCCCTATTACTGCTATTACTCCCTCTTACCACCCCACCATTGTTTTCAGTTATGCTCCCTAGGAACCAGCAGGAAAAGTCCCAAATCACGGATCCTGGGGTTCGTGTTATGTGATTTCTATCATCAGTGGACAACGGCACAGCGGTAACTGAGACAAGGCGCAGGGTCCTTCCCCTGTCTAAGCCATGTGGTTTCATATGTTCTTCCCACCACAGCTGGAGCCCGAGCCCGAGCCCTAGATGAGCTCAACCCCTGACCCCAGACTGAGACCTAACACAAGTCACTGTGTGACTTTGGGTGAGTCGCTTACAACCTCGCTAAGCCTGCTTCCTCATTTTAAAATGAGGGGGTTGAACAAGACGGTCTCTGAGGTTCCCTCCAGTGCTAAATCCACGATTTTATGATTTTCACCAGCTGTCTCATAAATATGTGCTATGTATTACAAGGGCGAGAAAGCATGTGCGAAGAGACGCATCATGGAGCCTGTCAGGGGTTGGAAGGGAGGTTGCCTTCAAATACACTGAGGTTGCTGTGACATCCAGACGAGGCTTTTGTGAAACTGGCAACCGTGACATTAGGGTGTCATGGAAAGATGGCTAAATTCAGTCGTTCAAAGGCTCCCAATTTTCCTTGAATCTCCACTTATGTATGTGTCTCCACAAGCAGTCATCATGCACACAGATGTGTGCATGCACACGCACCCACACCCACTTAACGCTGATGCCCTGGGTGTTTGTTGAGTCTTCTACAGCTAAAAATTAATGTTTTTAGAAACTGACAATATCGGAACACACCACTGTGTGAAGGCACAAGGTTCTAACCCAACACAGTTCACCCTTCTGAACCTCGATGCAATTGCTGCCTTTAAAGGTCCAATTCTAAATCCTTTTTATTTTTTTTTCAAACAACACGCTGACATTGCCTCTGAATGATTTTTTATAAATGGTAATCCCCATCCCAATCCTTTGCTCCACTTGAGAAGGAGATTTTGATAAGGAAACGGCACTTTTAAAGTTGTGATTATTTCCATGGGGGGCCCACTAAAAATGGATTCTACTTCCTACGGTGCCTAGCACAGGTCACATGTGGGTTTGGCACTCAAAAGAGACATGGAGTCTTGGTATGTCAGAACTGAAAGGGTCCTTAGATCTTAGAAGATAGAATGACAGAGCCAGAAAGGGGCTTTATAGATCACTTTATGAAATGCCCTTATTTTCACATGGGGACCTGAGACGTAGAGAATGAAGTGATTGCCTGAGGACAGAGCTAGACTGATTTCCTCATGTACAGGCAAGAACACTGGAAGTTCCCAAGAAATAGGGACTGAATCTCTGTAATTTTCTACACTGCCACCATTCTCTCTCTGTTCCAATTCATTCTCCATACAGATGCCAAAGTGATTTTCCTAGGGTGTATGTATGACCACATCATTTCCCTATTCAGTAAGTCCAGTGACTACCTTACTGACTCCAGGATCAAATACAAATTATATCTGACATCCAAAGCACTTGGCCCTTTCCTACCCTTCTAGTCTTCTTACATATTTCTCCCTTCCATGAATTCTATAATTTATTCATCTTTGGTCTCCCTGCTGTTCTTCTTTACCTCTACTTCTTAGAACCCCTGACTTCCCTTAGCTCAAGGGTCATCTTCTGCAGGAAGCTTTCCCTGCCCCTCCCTCCCCCAGGTCATTAGTGCCTTTCTTACTTTGTATATTTTCTCCCATTAAAATATAAGGTCCCTGAGGGCAAGAATTGTCCTGCTTGCTTATATTTGTCTTATATTTATTTCCAATGCTTAGCACAGTCCCTGGCACATAGTAAGAACTTAATGTTCCTTCCTTCCTTCCTCCCTCCCTTCCTCCTTTTCTTCCTCTCTTCTTTCTCTCTCCTTTTTCTTTTCTTCCTTCCTTACTTTTTCTTTATTTTCTTTATCTCTTTTCTATCTATCTATCTATTTATCTATCTATCTATCTATCTATCTACCATATACTTACGTTCATGTTGCCCACGTAGTTAGAATATAAGGTCTTGAGGGCAGAGACTTTTCCATTTTGGTCTTTGTATCCCCAGAGCCTAGAAAGTATCTGGTATATAGTAGGTGGTTAATAAATGCTTACTGATTAATTAGCATATGCAAGTAATTGCTTGACCAAAGTTTTATGAAGAAAAACATTTTTCAAAGGGGCAAGGAAATAGTGGTGAAAGGACGGTATAATGGAAAGAACACTAGACTGGAGAATCAGGATACTGGATTTTGAGGGCTGCATCACTAGCAGTGTGACCTTAGGAAAATTATTTTAGCTCTCTTGGCCTCAGTTTTTTCCATCTATGGAGCAGTGATAATATCTACCATACTGACCTTATAGGGCTGAGCCTGAGCGAGATTGAGTGTGTAATGGACTGCAGAAAAGATGGAAAAACGACTGAACATACAAAGGCATGCTGCAGCTGCTGCCACTGCTTTTGTTGTTCTACCAAGCTTATGACTGCAGAACAGCAAATCAGTATTTAGGAAATAAGGTTAGCGGCACAACAGGCGTCGATTTCTGCATGAGGGCGCGAAGTGTCTGCTAAGAGATGTTTATCAAACCAATGAGGAGTCAGCTTGGGGCCAAAGAAGGCCCACTGGCATGGGCATCAGCAGGTCCAGGTTCTGGTTCTGATTCTGGCTCTAGTTCCTGCCAGTTATGTCACCTTGAGGAAATCCATAGACAGACTCTTCACATGTAAAACAAGGGGGTTGGACTAGATCAGGCATTCTTAACCTGGAGGTCTAGGAATGTCTAAAAATACACATTTTTGATAACTATATTTCAATATATTTAGCTTCTTTTGTAATTCTATGTGTTTTACTTTATACATTTAAAAACATTATTCTGAGAAGGTCACCCCTGAAGAAAGTCCTACAAATTTACCTTTAACCTATTTTTACAGGAGCAGAGAGAATATTTATCATGAACAGAAACAAACATAGTCCACAGAAGTTAGGCAAGTGGACAACATGGTGGACAAGTGGCTTTCAGGCTAGTAAGAGCGAGAAAATTTAGCTGGGGGGGGGTAATGGAAAGAGCACTGGTTCTGCAGTGAAAGGACTTGGGTTCAAAGTCTTCCTCTGATGCTTATTGCCTGTGTGTTTTTGGGTAAATCATTAAATATCCCTGGGTCTCAGTTTCCTCATATAATAATAATAGTAACAACCAGCATTTATATAGTGCCTACTATGTGCCTGGAACTGTGTGCTACAGGCTTTATGAATACTATCTCATTCGATATTTGCTATTGTTGTTTTTTTCCTAGATTATCTATCTCTGTGCCTACCACCATTAATACAGAGAATAAGATTTATACTGAACTCACAGTTGAAAAATGTAAATTTCATCAAAATAAATTAATAAAAAATATATATATAAAAAAACCAAAAAATGTAAATTTCCTTATGTGGTACTCTCAAGCTCAGGTTGGGGGATTAGGGGTGGGAAACAGACAAGCAAAGACAGTAATCACTATTTTCTAGATGAGGAAACTGAGAAAAGTGATTTGTCCAGGGTTATAGAGTGAGTCTGTGAAAGAATTGGAATGAACAGAATGGTTTCCCCTATATCATGCTACATGCCTACAAGTCAAAAGCAAGCTTTTGATATATTCAGCTATATTTTCCAAAAAACATAATATCCAAAAAGTCTCCCAGTTTGGCCTATGTAGGATGCTGCTAGGTACAGTTTCCACAGAAGGACCACTGCTGGTTTCTCTCTACAGAGACAATTCCTCTCAGAATGGCCTGGTTTTAAGCTTGCTGGATTTTAATCTCTTTTGATTACTTGGCCTTTCCTTGTGTTAACATATCATTCACTTCCGAATTCCAGGTTCTAAGGGTCCTCTAGCTCTGCTATTCTATGTTTTAAGAGCTCTTCCAGCCTTAACACCCTTTGATTTAACATTCCAGACACCCTGGCTATCTGTATGGGAACCAGAGAGTATCCTAGGGAATGGGGCAGTATAGTAAGGACTGTGACACTGGAAGATCTAAGAATCATCAATCATCCCCAAGGAAACAGCTTCTCATAGGAATCCTGTCCAGGAAAGAATAGTCCACATGTCTAGGCGTGGGTACTGGAAGAGAGAGAGAGAGAAAGATGGGGGGAGGGTATCACTTAACTTAGTAAATGTTAAGTCATGCAATTATTTCTCTGATTGCTTCTAAAACTAGAACTCATCAAAAGCTCTCAGAGAACATTCTATCTCCTCTATCTTCTTTTTCCTGCACTGCAGAGTAGCTTCCTTCTGAGGATTCCTGAAGCAGGTAAGGATTTTTGGATTTGAGTCGGTGAGTAAACATACATGCACACACACACACGTGTGCACACACATAGGAGATAAGAGCCCATGGGTTCAGGAATGTATGCATTCCTGAAGATGTCCAAGTATATGGGCCACATATGTGGGTTGTACAAATGTGCAAATCTACATCCATGCACATGTGTAAAAGGACATTTTTAAGTGTGAGCATGTATGATTGAGCAGACAATCATGTTTGGGTGTATGTGTGTGCATATTTGCATGTGTATGAATATTTAAATATATATTATATATTTTATATGAATTTATGTATTTCTAATATCTTTCTGCATTTTGTGATTCATGTATGTGTCTGAATGTACACTCCTCCTGTTTGAAAGAATGGGGGGAACAAGTCCCCATTTTCTACATCACAGTTTCTTCTTATAATTAGGAACTTGGCAGCCATCCACCTACAGAGACAACTGTTCCAGTTAATGACACAATGGGCAATTTTAATTTATTTATTTAGCTTGACATTTAAAAAAATAACTAGAGAAATCACTTCTCTGAGTAAAATATCAGTGGCGGTAATGAAAAGCAGACTGTACACAGGCCAGGGAAGACAGGGGAAGTGTGGAAAGAAAACCATTGCTCTCAGGATCTCAAAGTCACTGGATGAGTCAGCCTTCTCTCAGATGCTTCCAGGATAATCAAGCCAGCTCAACCATTAGTTGTACGACCCTGTGCAAGTCACTTCCTTCTCTTTTTTCCAGCTCTGACATTTTATGTTTTAAGGTTTCCATCATCTCTACATGATATGTTTTACAAGTTCTCAGCAACTTTTTTTAATCAGTTAATTCCTCCACTTAATCTGTGTCAGGAAGGACAGAAGGCCCCTTTATCCAAATGCCTGATGACAAAAGGAAGCTACAGTAGCAGTATGATGGCCCTCTGTACAAGTGCCTTTCTTTCATGTAAGTGAAGATGGAGAAGTCAAGTGAATTGCTGGAAGATACAGATGAACAAGTACTAGCAATGTAGGATGTCAACTATGGGCTGCTGGAAGAGTATGTTGATGGCCTTGGCTGTGGTTACAAATGTTTGTTGTTGTTCAGTCATTTCAGTTTTGTCCAACTTTTCATGACCCCATTTTGGGGGGTTTTCTTGGCAAAGACACTAGAGTAGTGCCATTTCCTTCTCCAGCTCATTTTACAGATGAGAAAAATGAGGCAAACAGGATTAAGTGACTTGCCCAGGGTCACACAGCTAGTAAGTGTCTGAGGCCAGATTTGAACTCAAGTCTTCAAGATTCCAGGTCTGGTGCTCTATCCACTGCATCACCTAGCATCAATATTGATGCTTAGACGGGCTCCATTTCCTCACCTACACTCTTCTTCCCCATATATCTTCCCCATCAACAGCAAATAAATCCTGTTATGAATCAGTTGGAGACTAGGAACAGGGTCCAATCTTTGCCCAGGATCTAGGGATCATCTGTGACTAGAGTCAGAAGCTTACTCAGTCTGATCAGTTAGGTCTCAGTCAAGGACTGCAGGAGGGGCTCAGACTACGACAATGGTGTGAGATCTATCTGTCCAAATACTTGCACACTATGCTCTGAGAAGTAACCTTGATCCCTGTCTTCCCTGAATTTTATCAGAGAATTAAAGAATCAAAGCAAATAAAACAACTTTAGTTATGTGGGTCCTCAGCTGACATTTTCTCTAACTCATGACCACCAAAAGAGTCCCCACTACAACATACCCTATAAGTGACCATTCAGCCTCTGCCTGAAGAACTCTGATGAGGGGGGCCCACTCCCACTCCTGGCATTAAACTTAAATTGATCTCTTTGAACTTCTACTCATTCCTCTTGATTCTACCCCTTGAGATCAACCAGAACAAATCTATTCCCTCTTCCACATCAAAACTTTTAAATTACTTGACAGTTATTACATATGAGTTATTTCACCTCCAGGCTAAATATCTCAAGTTCCTTCAATGAATCTCCATTTACTGTGGACTCAAGGCCCTTCACTATCCTGGTTGCCCTTCCTTTAGAAACTTTCCATTTTATAAATATATATATATATACATATATATATAGATAGATATATGTAGATATATATACACATATGTACATACACATATATAGGTATATATATACACGTACACATATATATTCAGTGCTCAGAAATGAATACTTTAGATCTAGCTTGACCAGGGCAATAAATAATTGGACTATCACCTCTTTGTTTCTAGAAGCTATGCCTATCTTAAAGCAAACCATGATGGAATTAGGGTTCACATTTAGGTTTCGGGTTGTTCTGGGGTTTTTTGGCTGTCATGGCCCTGTTGACTCATATTGAGCTTGCAGCCCACTAAAACCACCAGATTTTTTTAAGATAAAGTACTGTGACTCCCCCATACTGTAATTGTGAGGTCAACTTTTGGAACCCAAGCATAACATTTTACACTTTGGGAATACAAAATTCACACATGTAAAAAAAAAATCAGAGAACAAGAGAGAATATAATATAGAATCAAATAAATCCTGTGGTACAAAATATATAAAAGCTGTAGGGCTCAGAGCAAGAAGCAAATTAGTATGGTTGGGAGTAGTCATTAGCAGGGTCCTGGAGGAGGTGGCACATGAGATGAGCCTTGAGGGATAACTCACGTTTTCACTGGTGGAGAGGAGGGAAAGAGACATTCCAGGGGAGGCAGCTCACGAGATAAAGCATGAGTAAAAGCTGATGTGTGTGATAGAGATTGCACAGTGGGCAAAAAAGACACGGCAGAATAGGGAGGAGAAATAGGTCTGTGTCTGGAATGAAGAACTTCTAGCATTGATAATATGAAGTCCAAATCATAGGGCCAATTTTCATTCCTGCTTATTGGACAGTGCCTGGTTGGAAGTTCTTGACAGGGGATACATTTGCATTGGGTAGACAGCTGAATATTTCTGAGAATTGCCAAGGGCCCCCAAAGTCTCCTTCTCCTCACCCTCAATATTGTCTCAAGTCAGCCTTATGCTACACTTGTCTCATCTCCACTTTACAATGGCTGTAATTATTCTAGGTTTGTTGTGCCATCGTGTCTTCAAGCTGATCAAATCTGGCAGATCTGTTGTCATCTTCAACATCAATCTTCTGACTGCAGTGGTAAGTTAGGATGCATAGACCCCAATTAGATAAGAGAGCTTTTCAAAGGCAGGCAAGAGTTCCAGATACCTACATGTCTGAGTGTCGATGGGCCACCTAAAGGAATCATTCTCCAACAGGTATGTCAGGTTTTGGTTTAACATGTCATGGGAGAGAGGAGGTTGGCTTAGATCAACTGTGTCCTTCCTCTTCAGCAGTCATTAAATTTGGTGGCCCCTTCCTGCTTCCTTTGGTTGCTTACTCTAACATCTCCCTCAGACAAACATACTATATGACTGTCCTGCTTTCTAACTCACCCTTAGCAATGAAACTGAGAAAAACCTCGTACCAAGGGGAGATGAAGAAAAAGAGTTCATTTCATTTCTGATAAATCTGCTGCCCTAAGTCCATTGGTTCCACAGTTTGGTTTCCATTAGCCTCCACACATGGGGGTCTAATAATACAGATTATTGTAGAACTACCATGCAACTTTTATGTGTTTCTTAAGGTGATGGTGAAGTTGAGGGCAACTTTAGTGTCTATGCCGGTGGTCATGACAGGAAAGGTGATGTCGGTGTTGATGGAGATGATGATGTCTATGATGTTGCTGGTGATGATGCTGATGGTGGTGATGGGAATGATGGCAATGATGATGATGATGATGATGATGTCTTCGATGGGGATGGGGATGCTGATGATATTGCTTATGTTTAGGTTGTTGTGATAATGGTTGTGATGGTGCTACTGAAGATAATGAAAATGCTGATTATGGCACTGATGATGATGGCTGTGATTGGGGTGATGGTGTTGATGACAATTTTGACTGTGGAGGTGTTGATGGTGAGGGGAAAGATTGTAATGATGGTACATGTGATACTGTTAATGAGAAAGAGGGCAATAATTTCTGTGACTGATGATGGGTGTGGTAGGGATAAAGATGGTGGGGGTGGTAGCAATGCTAATGACAGTGGCGATGATAATGATAAAGAGAGTGATGATGGTGAGGCTTGTGATAGTGATACTTTTGATGTCTATGATGCTTGGGATTGGAATGGTATTTGTGAAGATACTGATAGTGAGGGAGAAGGTGGGGATGATGGAGATGGGGGAGATCATGGGAGTAAACAGGGTGATGCTAGGGAGAAGATGGACATGGGGATAAAGGCGGTGATGATGGAGGTATAGATGGAGATGGTGGGGGTGAAGAGGGTGAGGGGGGTGAAGATAGAAGGGGTGAAGATGGGGGTGGTGAGTGTGAAGATGGGGATGGTGGAGGTAAAGATGGGAATGGTGATGGGGTGAAGATAGGAATGATAGGGGTGAAGATGGGGGTAGTGAGGGTGTAGATGGGGATGGTGGAGGTGAAGAGGGTGATGGTGGGGGTAAAGAGGGTAATGGTGATGGGATTGAAGGAGGTGAAGGTGGGGATGGTGAGAAAGTTAATGAGGGGGAAGATGGGGATGGTGGAGGTAAAGAGGGTGATAGTGATAGGATTAATTTAAATGAAGATGGTGATGGGGTTGATAGAGGTGAAGATGGGGATGGTAAGGGCGAAAAGGGAGATAAGGGTGATGGAGATGATGAAAGTGGAGTTGGGGATGGTAGTGGTGAAAGGGATGTTAAGCCTAGCAATGGGGATGATAGGGTTAATGATGGGGGTGAAGATGTTGATGGTGGTATGGGTGATTGTACAGGTGAAGATGGTGATACTGGTGAATGTATTGGAGGTAAATAAAATGTTGATGGGAATGATGAGTCTAGTAGCAGTGATGATGGTAACAGTAATGATGACAGTGATGTTTGTGATACAGACAATATTGATAATGCTGCTGAATATGGTAATGGGTATAGTGATGATGATGATGGTGACTGATAAACCAGTTGGGAAGGAGAAGTAAAGTTTGGTATCAGAGAATCCTAGAAACACTTTGACCTCTTCCTGTTTTTTGTGAATCGTCCCTTTAGTAAGCGGTGGGGTCAATGCCTGGCCCTCTTTCTCTAACTGCTGATATGCTGTCCAATCCCCACTTCTGGCACAGACAAAGGTGCCTTATGCTTCAATTGCCTTCAGTGTCATCATGGCTCCTGTACCAGAGGAGGAGACACACTTACCACTTTGCCCTATCCCTAGCGATAGTCTATGTCCTCATCAATCTGTCTCTCTTCGTTTGTCTCAGTATTAGTCTTTGTGCCAGTTTCTCTGTATCAGTCTCTGTGCCCCAGTCAATCTTTATGTTTCTGTCTCTCTAAGTTCCAACCTGTATATAAATCTCTATGTTTCTCTCTATCTGTCTTTCCACTTATCTTGGTATCTGCTTCAATTTCTGTCTCTGACTCCATCTCTGTATCTTATTCTGATTTTTCATTTTTCAATCAGCTCTTGTTCCATTTCTCTAGAAGTTTCTATCTCTTCTCTTTCCCTCTCTCCTTTCCTGCTTCTACCCTCTCTTCTTCTCTCTCTCCCTCTTTTCCTTCCTTCTCTCTTCCTCCCTCCATCCTTTACTTTTTCCCTCCCTTCACAAAAAAAAAAACCTCTTCCCACCTGCCTCTGCCCTACTTTTCTCTTTCTCCTGATCCCCCTCTCCACTCCCCTACCTCTCCTAGATCCCTAGGACTAGTAAGGATGAGGGCTGATTACAAAGACCTGCCTTGAACAGCAGGGGTGGTCCCAAAGTGGCACCATGTTGCCAAGGGGCTCTTCTCAGTTACAACTGCGGATCTTGCCCAGTGGATATAGAAGGGATCTCCAGGATCTCTCCACTCTGTTAGTAACCCCTTCCTCAGTTACTCCAGTGTGTCAGGTTTCAGGCTGCTGGTCATACAATGAGCCTAGGGACAGTGTCAGAAGTAAACTATTTCCTCCAGAATTCTCCTTGGCCAACTCTGCCCCTCCCCTGCAGGCAAGAGGCTTGGCAAACAATCAACCCTCCGGTCATTCTGATGACACCCTAATTAGTATTCAAACCACGCCCACCCCAAACTACAGAGCTCATAGAACCCTGCTATCTCCCTTCTCCTATTCTTAGCCTGGGACAATGGCTCACAGGTTTGTTGGTCTGAGGATCCCTTCAACATTCTTTTATTGAACTTTTTTCAAGCGAGTTATATCCAGTGGTGTGCTGGTAAATATTTAACAATTGGCTCTCCAGAAGAAAAAAAAGTATTAGTTTTAAGTTTAATCCAAATTGTTAACATTTGCTCTGTCACACTCTTAAAGACTAGAGACAATTAACAAAACAATAAATCAAGGCCTGATGATTTCCCAAGTAGGAGTTGTAAATGCTCCCCCTGGAAATTCAACAATCCTCTGGGCCAACCTGAGCTGGCTCTAACACTTCTTATATTTAACTTATTCAAAATGAAAACATCTTAGTATAATTATGAAAATAGTTTTGATCTTCATAGACCCCCTGAAAGGTCTCAGAGACCCCAAACCACACTTTGAGAACCACTGGCCTAGGGTAACTCAGTCTTTTTGCGTCTTTCACAGTCTCCAGGCACCAAACTCCCTACTAAGAGGTGCTCTGTCTCACCGTTAAGCTATCTTGGTCTAGTCAGTAAATAAAAATTTATTAAGCACTACCTATGTGCCAGGTACTGTGCTAAGCACTGAGGATACAAAAAAAAAAGGCAAAAGATAGCCCTTGCCCTCAAGATGCTTACAATCTAAAGGGGGAGACATATGCAAACAAACATGTACAAAACAAGTTATATGTAAGACATACAGGAACTATTCAAGAGACAGAAGGCACCAGATTTAAGAGGAGTTGGGAAAGCCTTCCTGTAGAAGGTGGGATTTTAGCTGGGACTTGAAGGAAGCCAGGGAAATCAGGAGGTGGAGATGAGAAGGGAGAGTATTTCAGGCATGGATGACAGCCAGAGGGAATTTGGAAAGAGGGCTGGAAGGGTTGACTGAGTGTCCCCGCTGCTTGTGAAGAAAATCCTCTTGCATACCTAAAAGTGTTACAGAAATCATTGGTTGTTTTTGTTGTTAAGTGGAAAGAGCTGCTGTGGATCCAAATTCAGAAGACTTAGTGCCAAGTCACATTATCACTGTTCAATAGCCACAGGAAGTCCACTGAGACCATTTCCTCACTGGTAAACCAGACAGACACAGTGGAAGCAACATGAGGCTAGAAAGAATGCTGGCTTTGGAGTCAGGGGCCTTGGGTTGAAAATCTGGCTCTCCTATTTATAATTTGTGTGACGCTGGGCGAGACACTTAACCTCTCTAGGCTTTTGTGTCTTCATCTATAAAATGAGGGAAGGGGCTGTTGAATGAAATGACCTCCAAGGTCACTTCCAGATCTAAATTAATTCTCTAATTATCCAATCAAATGAGATAATATTTGTAAAGTGCTGGGTAAGGGAGCCTCGAGTCTAGACGTCCTCTGCTTTAGACTACAGCTGCAGTATTGTATTCAGTTCTGGGCACCCATATTTCCGAGAGGATATTACCAAGGTAGGATGTATTCTAAAGTCCAACCAAAGTGGTAAGGGGGCTGGAAAGAAGACCAAACAAGTATGAGTTAAATGACCAGGGGGATGTTTCGGGGTAGGAAGGAAATGAATTCAAAAGAGGATAAGAACGTTGCCTTCTGGTTTTTGAAAGGCTGTTTGTCACGGGAGTAGATTTAATCATTAAACCACAAGCATATAGTAATCACCTACTATGTGTTAGGTATTGGGGATACAAAGCTGAAAAATGAAATAGTTTCTTCCCACAGGGAGCTTATATTCTATTGATGAGGTAGAAAAGAGTGCTTGAGGCAGATGGAGCAAGCAGGAAGAGAGATAGGAGATAAGATGTAGGATGTGACCAGCCAAAAAAGTGATCAAAGAAGACTATGCATTGAAGCCCCAAGGACTTAGCTGTGTGCTTTCACAAAGCACCCTCAATTCCAGAACAACTCTTCCCCTCCCCTTTCCTGTTCTCTTTGCTTTTCACCTCTGGACTACCTGATATCCCACGCATTTTGGAGTCATGCTTGCTCTTCCCATTCTCCTGTCCCTTTCTCCCTATTCCATAAAATTATATTTAAACCATACCTTTGACCTAGCTAATGGCCTTTGCCTCCTATGGGAAGCAGGAGCCGCTCTGCTCCCTTAGGGAGACAGGGCCTGTGGCCTATGCTCTGCCTCCCACATGGAGTAGAGCCCATTGGGGCTCTGCCTCACAAGGAGGAGGCCTACTTGGGTGCATTGCCCCAATAATGCCTTTCTTTAACTTGGAGACTGTTCGAGTGAATTCTTTCAGGAGAGCAGGACCCAAACGTCTATTCCTCATCATTTCAGGCAGCACCCCAACATTCTTGGGGTCCACCCCGAACTCATCACCAATGGCTACAGAGAAAGTCTAAGTGAATTCTTTCACACCTGAACCATGCCTTCCCAACTCTGACCTCAACACTATCAGATAAAATGTACACATACAGGAACAAGGCCAATGATTTTCCTGCTACAGAGAACTTCCAAATGAAAAAACTCCTACCAGTGTAGATAGACACCTTTTCTTCAACTTATACAAAATAAATACAAATTTATTTTTAGAAGGAGGCACCAGCAGCTAGGGGGAATCAGGAAAGGCTTCACATAGGAGGTGGCGCTTATGCTGAGCTTTCAGGGAAACCCTAGTCTATTAGTTGGTTTTACTTAGTTTCATCGTTACAAGGAAGGTTTACTGGGTAGCAATTGGGAAATAAGTTTGGAAATGACTGTGGGACTTTTAAAAAAAAAGGCATCAACAGAACTTATTTATTTGTTTTGTTTTGTTTTTACAAAAGGTCTTATGGTCCTTAGTTTACTCAGATGGTATCTTCAGATGTCAGGGGGTTATTCAGTCATTCATTAAAACAAATTTTGCTCAAAAAATCAATTGCATAATTAGAGGAAGAGTGATGCATGGCTGAACAAATTTATATGAAATACATCTGGGAGTTTTAGGGGACTGTAAGCTCAATCAATTTTAAGGCAGGAGGGTAGTATGTCAGCATCCAAAGCTAATATGGCCCTGGGCTACATAAAAAGATGTTCAGAACAAGGGATGTGAGAGTCCCTATTGTGCTCTTAAGAGTCTAGTAGAGATATGGTGTAGATCCAGTTGTGGTATACTGCTTGGTAGCTTCTATGGAAACTAGCCCAGATTCAGTGCTCAATAACTATTTACCCAGGGAATGAAGGCTACTGCACAGCTACCAAGAGGACCCTACTCTGGCATCCCATTTCATGGGGTGAGACAAAGACCTCTAGATTTGATGACCTATTAAAGAATGGCCATTTATAGAATCACTGCCTCTCAAAATGGGAAAGAACTTCAGAGATCACATAATTGGAAGCCCAGCCACCCACCCAAGGTGAGAATCTCTCCTATATCATTCTTGACAAGGAAATAAGTCCAGAATCTTCCAGAACACATCTAATGATGAGGAAGTTATTATCTCCCATGGTAATACCTTCAATCATAGGACAGCTTTGAATGTTAGGAAGTTCTTCCTTATCTCAAGCCAAAATTTGCCTCATTTTGGTAACCTCTCAGTTGTAGTTCTTCCCAAAAAACACATCTGTTCCTTTATATGATGATAGCTATCATGTCCCAATACTAGAGAAGAATTCTCTAGGTTAAATAGCCCCCAATCTTTAGACCTGGGCTCCAGCCCCATCCCCATCTTTGTCACTATCTTCTGGCAAGCTTCAGTTTGTAAGTGTCCTTCCTAAACTAAGGGGCCTAGAATTAAGCAAAGTACTCATAAAATCTAAACTGGATCTACCTTCCTCCACTAGTCCTCAGTATATCTTTCTCAGAGCCTTTATCATATTAATCATTACAGCATAGTTACCTGTGTCTATGTCTTATCTCTTCCACTAGGCTGTGAGTTCCCTGAAATCAAGGGGCCATTTCAATTTCATCTTTGTCTTTTCCAGGCTCAAGCACAAAGTATGTGCTTAATAAGTTTTTGTTAGATGGAGAAATGAACATCTGGTTGGATTTAGTTGAAGAGGGAGTATGGGAAAGGAAGAGACTGAAAAGGCCCACATTCCCTTTCTGTTTCCAAAATAGTACCCTCCCTGAGAAGGC
The DNA here is from genome assembly GCF_900497805.2 of Vombatus ursinus. NCBI lineage: Eukaryota > Metazoa > Chordata > Mammalia > Diprotodontia > Vombatidae > Vombatus > Vombatus ursinus. Next base: position 1,551,710 of record NW_020945014.1, on the reverse strand, counting down.
AGCTGACTTTCTGAAGAGTGCCTTGGTATCTGCTTTGAAGCTGGGACTCTAGACCTGCTTTTTCTAGAAATCATCTGCTGGTAATTTTGAACCTTTCTCAACTGAAAAAGAGCAGCTTTTGGCCCTCACTGCTAGAGAATAACCTGGAATTACTTTGCCCAGTGACCATAATTAGTCCGCAGAATGTATCAAGAGAGTAGACACAGACAATGGCCACTGGCAAGTTCCTATCCCTTTCTGGCCTCAGTTTCCCCATATGTTAACTATTTCTCTAGTGCTTTAAAAGTTCAAAAAGCACTTGCCTGACAATAACCCTGTAAGGAATAGAGAGCGAGAATTACCATCACCATTTTACAGATGGCCCAATCACTTGCTTTAGGTCACCCAGCCAATAAGCGTCAGAGCCAGGCTTTTCCTAACTAAGCCCGGGGCTCATTCCATTATACCATGCTGCCTTCCAAAATGTAAAATGAGAGGGTTTGACTATCTCAGAGAATTAGAATCATAGAGCTGGAAGTGACCTCAGAGGCCTCTGGTCCAAACTAAACCTTAAGTATAAGTCCTTTCTATAATATCCACAAAACATGTGGTCAGCAGAGCTGCTACTTGAATACTTCCAGGGACAGGGAGCTCGTTACCCACCCCAACCTCATGCCTCTGCCCTAAGCAGTCTTTTATATTGTGAGTCACCTATCATTACTTGAGAATTTTCACCATCAGCTTCCCTCTAACTTTCCTGCATTGGCCTATGAAGACAAACTGAGTAAGTCCAATCCTGCTTTCAGAATTTTTATATCTCCTAGCTCTATGGTTCTTTTTACGTAGCAGAAAAATTCTAGGTTTCTAGATTCTTAGTTATCAGGCAGGACTGCATCAGGCCAGTGCTAGGCACAGTAGAAACATCCAGTTAGCATACTTCAAAGCTCCATTTAGGCCTTCAATAAAGTCAAACATATTTAAAACACGGTTGGACAAGTACAGGTTGGGAGAAGGATAGTGAACCAGCAGAGCAAGGGAAATAGATCTTGAGGTCTCAGTGAGAGGTACACTTGTTTTCATACAGCAGGTTGGCGGGTGATCTTCCCTTTCTAAAGGAATTTCACACCTGGCTCTTCTTCCTCTCCTCTCCAACTGCTGCCCTCACATTAAGGGAGTTCAACAGCCATGTCAAAGTCCCCCTAAGCTCCTTAATCTGCCAGTTCCTCAGTCTCTTACAACCTCTACACCTCCTCTTCCACTCCTTCTCAGCCATACACAGGGATGATCACAACCTAGATCTCACCATTACCTACTTCTTTAATCAAAAAAGAATTCTCTTTAACCATAATCTTTTATTATTGCACCTCTTTTTATGCCACATCTCTCTGATACCTACTCTTCACTCTCATGGTGACCTCTACTCCTCAATACTTTCTCAAGTTATGACTTCACTTTCTTCCCTTTTAAATCTTAACAACTGCTAACATTCATATGGCACCCACTATGCGTCAAGTATTGTGCTAAGCACTTCATAATTATCATCTAATTTGATCCTCATAACAACCCTGCAAGGTAGATGCTGTTATTAGTCTCATTTTATAGATAGGAAACGGAGGCAAACAGGTGTTAAGTGACTTGCCCAAGGTCACACAGCTAGTAAAAATCTGTCTGATTTAAACTCAGGTACTCCTGACTCCAGGCACTGTGCTCTATTCACTGTACAACCTAGCTGCCCAATCTTGGCCCCATACAGTTAACCAATACAATTCCAAATTGTCCTCTTGTTCAGTCTGATTCTTTGTGACTCCATTTGGGGTTTTCTTGGCAAATATACCAGAGTGGTTTGGCATTTCCTTCTCCAGTTCATTTTACAGATGAGAAACTGAGACAAACTGGGTTAAGTGACTTGCCTAGGCACACAGCTTAAGTGTCTGAGGCTGGATTTGAACTCAGGAAGATATTTACTGACTCCAGGCTACACCTAGCTGCCCCAGTAAGCTGTCTTCTACTCCTGAACTATATTCCTCTCTAACTGGTTCCCTCTCTCATTCCTTCCAAAATAAGCTACTCGAAACCTTCTCTTCTCAAGCTTCCAAAACTTTTCTCTCCCAAATACATCCCCATGGATGTTGCTTCTTTATGGACACAAGTGAGACTATACTATTCGAACTCACTCTTCTCACATCCTCATCTCAAAACCCCTTGACATCATCCTCCAGGCTCTCTTCCTTCACTCTAGCCTTTGATATTGAGGTGGGTCTTCTTTTTGCCAGGGTCCATCCCTTTGCATGTTCCCATGAGACCATCCTCTCCTATCTTCTCCAGTATATTATCCTTTCAATTATCTTCCTTTCTTGCTAATTTTCAATTTCTCTCTATCAAGTGGTTCCTTCCCTACTGCCTAAAATCAAGCCTAGGTCTCTCCCATCCTTAAGAAATTCTAATCTATATCCTACCATTCCCCTCTCAAACTACCATCCTGTATCTATCTTCTCTTTTTCAGCCTATCTTCTAGGAAAACCCTTCTATGCTTGTTACCTTCCCTCTTCCCCACATTCACACCTCAACCCTTTGCAATCTAGCTCTGACCTCATCACTCAACCACTCTCTCCAAAGTTCCCAATGATCCCTTAGTTGTCAAATCTGATGGGCCTTTTCCCAGTGCCCATTCTATCTGACCTCTCTGCTGCACTGGACTCTATCCATCACCCCCTCTTCATGGATACTCTCTGCTCATTGGATTTTCTTTATATTACTTCCTCCTGGTTCTCCTCTTACCTGTTTATCACTTCTTCTAAGTCTCTTCTGCTAGCTTGTCATCTACATCTTATTCCTTGGTTGTGAATTTTTTTCAAGGCTCTGTCCTGGGCTCTTTTCTCTCTATACTATCTCTTGTTAATCTCATAATAATCATTCAATTACCATCTCTCCAGAGATTACCTCTAGACTGATAAATTTCACCTCAGTCTCTCCTCTGAACAGAGTGGTGTATTATGAGCTGCCTACCGGACATTTCAAATTGGATATCCCAAAGACATCTCAAATTCAATATGTCGAAAACTGAACTCATTGCTTTTCCCCAAAAACCGATCTCTCTTCCAAACTTCCCTATTTCTGTTGAAAGAACCAACATTTATTTTGTCTAGCAGGCCTGGCCTTATCCTTGTTCTACCTCATCCCATAATACCTGTAAGCTTTCAAATCATGTTCTTTCTACTTCCACAACATCCCTCATAGCTGGTATCTTCTCTTTACTCACACGGTCACTACCTTAATTCACATTCTCATCAACTCTCTCCTAATCATTTCACTCCTAATCATTTCTGATGGACCCTTTCCACTCAGCCAGACTAAGCACTCCTGGTGGGCTCTGTGGGTCCTAGGACAGTATGGTGATTATGTGTTTTAGATAAGGGTAATGGCACTTGGGAAGAAACAGCAGGGTCCTGGGGGTGTGGATTTCATTTCATCTTGACAGTAAGTGAAAATAATGCAATATGGGGTCACGGAGAGTTGGATACAACTGAAATGACTAACCCCTATTTGGGGTTTTCGAGGCAAAGATACTGGAATAGATTACCATTTCCTTCTTTAGCTCATTTTACAGATGAGGAAACTGAGGCAAACAGGATTAAGTGACTTGCCCAGGGTCATGTAGCTAATAAGCATCTGAAGCCAGATTTGAACTCAAAGTAATAAAAATAGTTAACATATAGTGTCTACTATGTGCCAGGCATTGTGCTAAGAACTTTACAAATTTTATCTCAAATGATTCTCACAACAACCATCTGGATCTCAACTCTGCACTCAACTTGACTTAAAACTCTATTTAGCTCTATGTTACTACCTGTCTCTTTCTTAGGCTCTAAGGCAAGGACTGTGCCTTATTCCAGCTTTTTAATCCCCAGAATCAAGCACAGGAGTTTACAGAGAATAAGAGCTTAATAAATGTTTGTGGAATTGAACTGAAATCCAGTGAAATGACTAATACAATACAGCTAAGAAGGCCTTGACGGTGGGTCTTGAATGGCACAGAGAATGTTTGGTTTCAAGGAAATTAGCCCTTGCACTGTGCTCTTTTGGGGCCCAGGAATCTCCATCCCCCCCTTTACACCCCACCCCCAGTTCCCTCACAAAGTGTTGGCTCTCAGGATATAGAAAAAGGGCCTCTATCTGATCTAGAGATTAAATGCTCAGCAAATTCTTCAAGGCCCCTTTCCCAACTTAAGCATGGAAGGTAATTGCCCCAGCAACAACTGTGATTCAAATATGAATAGCTGCTAATATGCATACGATTTTGCATTTCATTTGCATTATTTTCACTTACTGTCAAGATGCACTGAAATCCACACCCCCAGGACCCTGCTGTTTCTTCCCAAGTGCCATTACCCTTATCTAAAACACAAAATCACCATACTGTCCTAGGCCCCACCAGAGCCCACCAGGAATGCTCAGTCTGGCTGAGTGGAAAGGGCAGCCCCTCCCTCAACTACCACAGCCCTGGGAGCTACAGGGCTGATGCTTTTAAAGGATCACCCTTCAGGTCCACAAGCCTCTCAGTTTCCAAAGCCCTTTCACAGGTACTGTCTTATTTAACGCTCTTGGGCTCCTGAGGGCGCTGAGACACAGCCCAGTGTGAGGGAAAGAATCCAAGAATGAGAGTCAACATATCTGGCTTCTGTCATGCCACTGCCAACATTAATGACTGCTCTATGACCCTAGGCAACTCATGTCTCTACAACAAACTTTAGTTTTCTTCCCTGATAAATGGGGATAATAATCTCTGTCCTCCATTCTTCACCGGGCTGTTGTTAGGATGAAATGTAAAAGTACTTTTGATAGTTAAGGTAAGGATTATAATTCTCCATTTGACAGAAGAGGAAACTGAGGCTCAGTGATTTACCCAAGATCATTGAGCAAGAATGTGCCTGTACACCAGTCTCCTGGCCCCTTATTACTTTAACAGCATGGGCAGAGTCATTCCAAGACAATAAGAAGACAGGATCTGAATTTTGGCACCTCACTTTTGAAAGGAAGCAGAATGGTACCATAGAAAGAACCAGGACCTGGAGGTTAGTAGGCCTAGATTTCAAGTCCAGGCTCTGCCACTGACTTATTCTATGACCCTCTTTAGGCCTCAATTTCCTCATCTGTGAAATGAGAGAGTTGGCTCAATTTCTGATCTCCCTGCTACCCCCAATATTGGATGTCCTAAGGTGTGGCAGAGTATATACAGTACTGGCCTTGAAGTCAGTTATGCATGGGTTGGAATCCTACCTCAGACAGTTATTAGATGTGGGACCCCGAGCAAGCCATTTTACTTTTTTGAGTCTCAATTTCTTCATCTATAAAATGGGGATGCTGATACCGGCATCTGTACCTACATCCCAGGATCATTGTGAGGCTCGAATGAAATCATCCATGCCAGGTGCTTTACCAACCTCAGAGGCTTATGTAAATGGCAGCTGTCATTTATTATTTTAGGTTTTATGTTTTAAGACCCCTTCTGGCTCTCCCGTTCTAAGTTCTAGAGTAGAAGTTTTCTCTCTGCTCTGACATTCTCCAACAATATCATTCTGCCCAACACAGTGGGCCAGACCCACAGCCAGCCATTTTCTGGAGGTGACCTGCAGCCTCCTGGGTGCTCAGATGGGGCCTACTGCTCTGAGACATGTCTTAATTGGGAGCCCAGACATTCTCTTCCCTGCGTCACCATCCATCTCTTTCCATCTCTTTCCGTTCCTTCCCTCCCACTCTCCAACGTCCGCCTCCAAATGCCACTGAAACAAAATTAAAACTAACACTTTCAATAATGAGCTTTAAACGGGTTTTCCATTTTCTCTGCAATCTAGACAGGGCGGCCGGCCAGGAGGCAGTGTGCCAGCCCCCACCCCCAGCCATAGGCTGGGAGCTGCCCCAGAGATCTATTAAACTGGGTGTAGCACAGTGCGAGCTAGCTCTGTGCTTACTCCCAGCCCCTGAGCTCCATCTCAGCCCCATTCTCTGCCCCCACCCCCATCCCCTTCTCTCCAGAACCTCTTTCCCTACCTCTGCTCACAAGAAATGATTTGCTTTGGGTTTCCATCATTTGTTGGCATTTCAGCCCAGTGATAACTGAATCATTCTATGACTTTGCTGGGAAGCCCCACTCCCTGTGGGAATAAGGGAATTGAAGCGGTCTACAGGTGATTAGGGACAATTAACAGTCTTGAAGAAAAGCACATCCGAAGAGAAAAGAGAAGGCAACAAGCTGCATTGAAAGAAAACTACACTTGTCTTCAAAAGGCCTGTGTTAGAATTGGGGCTTAGCCACTTAGCAGCCAGTCAGTCAATAAACATGTATTATGTGCCTACTCTACATCAGGCACCATGCTAAGCACTGGGAATACAAAGAAAGTAAATGAGTGTCCCTGCTCTCAAGGAGCTGCCAGTTTAATGAGGGGGGCAACATGCAAACAACCGTGTACAAACAAGCTACATACAGGAGACATCTGAAATACTTAATAGACGAGAAGCAAGGGGAACTGAGGAAAGCTTCCTGTAGGAGGTGGGATTTTAGCTGGGATCTGAAGGAAGCCAGGGAAGTCAGGAGGTGGAAATGAGAGGGAGCATTCCAGGAAAGGAGGCACGTTAGGTGTCAGGAGATGAATTACTCTGTGCAAGGAGGCCAGAGTCACTGGATCACAGGGGACATGGAGGAGAGTAAGGAGACTGTTAAGGCAGGGGGAGGAGCAGATTACCAAGGGCTCTGAAAGCCAAACAGAGGATGTTAGGCCCTCTTCACCATTCCCTGCAATTCTTCATTCTTCCTTAATGCCTCTCTCCACTCCAATCCATCCTCTACCTAGAGGTCAAAATAATCTCCCAAAAGCATAAGCCTCTCCCCTATCCAAGAACCTTCAGGAGCCCTGTTGGCCCTAAGATAAAACATAAACTCTTCTGACATGTACAACCTTCCACAATCTAGCCCCCACTTACTTTCCTGGTTTTATTTCCCATTATTCCTTCCCCCTGTCCATTCTCCATTCCAGAGAAAGTCATCTACCTGCTCCCTGAAGTCAATATTCAATGCTTTGTATAGGCCTTTCCCCAAGGCCTTCAAAGTACTCCCTCTTCACCTCTATCTCCCAGAATTTCTAGTTTTATTCAAGGCTCAGCTGATATGCCACCACCACCCCAAAACTCTCCTGATCCCCCAAGATATTAACACGTTTTCTCTCCTGCTCAAATTACATATACACACGTATACGTATATACACATGAATATGTATATATGTACTGTGTATATACATGCATGTGTATATGTATATATGTACAGACATGTACATACACATGTATATACAGACACTTGTGTGTATATACTATACACATACATACATACATACATACATACACAATAATTATGGGGCAGCTGGGTGGCACAGTGAATAGAATGCCAGGCCTGGAGTCAGGAAGACCTGAGTTCAAATGGAGCCTCAGATACTTACTAGCTATGTGACCCTGGGCAAGTCACTTAACCCTGTTGGCCTCAGTTTCCTCATCTGTAAAATGAGCTGGAGAAGGAAATGGCAAACCACTCCAGTATCTCTGCCAAGAAAACTCCAAATGGGGTCACGGAGAGTCAGATACAAATGAAAAATGACTGGACAACAACAAAATGATAATTACCTTTGACTCCCCACTATCACCCTTCTTCCCAAGTCGAATTTAATCTCCTCCAGAGATTATGGTTTTTTTGGTTTGTACAACTATTGGACCGTGGGTGCGGAATGGATGATCCTGCAGTTTCCTTCCTCTGGATTCCTTCTGGAGCCAGAGGTGATTACTTGGCTAAGAAGTCTTACAATGCAGGTAGCTTTCGATGCATGAAGAATGCTTACTGGACAATGAACTCTAGAGTAAGGTATAGGAAATACTTAATTAATGCCCTTTTCATGAATTAATTCATTCATGTCTGGGAGGAGACCAACCAAGGCAAACACAGGAAAAAGGAAGAAAGGAAAGCTGTGTTGCCTTTATTAAATTCAACACTTATGAAACACCTATTCTTGTTTCAGGTTCTATACTAGGCCCTGAGGGCACAGAGATAAATAAGAAATAGGCCTGTTCACAGGTCTCATCATCAACACAGTTATTGAGCAGCTACTACATGAAGAGTACCCTTTTCATCTAAGGGTGAGGGTAGATTATAGGAGCATCATATTTAGAGCTAGAAGGGACCTCTGAAGTCACTTAGTTCAAATCGTTCATTTTACAGGGAAGGAAACTAAGACTCAGAGAGGAGAAGGGACTTGCTTTAAGTAGCCGACCCAGGTCTTTTGAGTCCAATGCCAGTGATCTTTATACTCCTCCACTCTGTCAATTCTCAGGAGGTCCAAGACCTCATCACTGCTCTATAAGAGGTTAGAGTTCAGTTGTGAGGGTGAGATCCTTAAAAAGCTCATTATTGTCAATGAGCTGGTAACTAATTAAAAAATGTTTTAAGCAAGAGGACTGAGAGATCCTCTATGGACTGGGATCATCAATGAAGACTTCTTGGAGGAAATGGGGTCACTGAATTTAAATAATTATTAAAGAGATTAGCAGCTATGGTCCATCCCTCCAAACCTTAGAATACCGGGGGGGAAGGATGGGGTGGGAGGAAGGGACAGAGAAGGGGATGGCTTAGGTTGGGTAAATTTACTGAACCTACTTGGGATCCAATTCTTTGCAAGAACAACTGTCTCAGGAAAGTTATGAGCTTCTCTGTGGTTTTAAAGAAAGTCCCTCTAAAGATGAGAGCTACCTTAAATCTGAGATGGGTGAGCCATAAAAAACATTTAAAGGTTGAGGTGAGGTAAAGAATAGCTGAAAATGGAGAGAGGGCGTGTGTGTGTGTGTGTGTGTGTGTGTGTATGTGCGTGTGAGCACATATGTGGTGGTTTGGTAAGTTGATGGAATCTGGGAGGAACCCTACACTATTAATCCAAGTTTCTGCAGTGTTAGTCAATCAGTTAACCAACATTTATTAAGCACCTGGTATGTGCCAGGCACTGTGCTAGGCATGCAGGATACAAAGAAAGGCCAAAACCCAGCCCGTGCTCTCAAGGAGCTCACAGTCTAATTGGTTAAACAACATGCCAACATCTACATACAAATAGGCTATAAATGGGATAAAGTGGGGATAGTCAACAGAGGGAAAAATTAAGGAGGCCTGGGAAAGCCTTCTTGTAAAAGGTAGGACTTTAGCTGAGGCTTGAACAAAGCCAGAGAAGTCAGGAGGAGAAGATAAGGAGGGAGAGAGTTCCAGGCATGGGGGACAGCCTGAGAAAATGTTCTGAGTTGGGTAGTAGAGGGTCCTGTTGGAGGAACAGCCACCATGCCAGCGTCTCTGGACTGTAGAATACATGATAGGGAGTAAGGTTTCAGAATACTGGAAAGGTAGGAAGAGGCCAGGTTATGAAGGACTTTAAAGTCAAACAGAGGATTTTATACTTCATCTTGGAGGTGATAGGAAAGCCACTGGAGTTTACTGAATAGTGGATGATATGGTTAGATTTGTGTTTTAGGAAGATCACTTTGACATCCAAGTAAAAGATGGATTGGAGTGGGGAGAGCTAGTCCAAGTTTGGTCCAGATGGAAGGGAATTTTTATCCTTTGGACCATGGATTATGTCTTTGTCTCCTTCTTTCACTAGGGGATCTTTGAGGCAGGAACTCCTCCCCCCAACTTTACATGCCGCACCCCCCAGCCAGGGTAGAGGCACATCCTCACCCTGAGGTCAAAGGCTCACTCAATGGACAAGGCTTAGTCTCCCCGCCACACCCCTTAAGATTCCTAAAGCCTCTCATCTAATTATGTGATTTCCCTCCCTCACATGAACAAACTGACTCCCCCTCCAAAAAAATGGCAGAGTCATCAAGATGGGAGGAAGGAGCAATGGCAAAGCCTTATTATCCTAAGCTAGAAATGGCCAGAAGGACGGGTCCACTCAGTAAGAAACTATGGGGAAAGGAAGGGTCCATTGCCACCAGCCTGACTGGGCCTGAGAGTTCAGGGCTATAATTGTCCAAGGCAGTGAACCAGCTGTTAAAAACATATAGAAACTTGTCTCTCAATCACCTGGCCTCTGTTCTCCCAGAGTTTTATTTCTGAATCCCTGCTTGGCCTTTTGTTCTACCTTTTTTTTTTTTTTTTATTATTGACTTCACTTTTTTGCAAGAAATAAAAAAGAGACCAGAAATAAAAGGGAGAAAAGAAACCATTGACCTGAGTCAGCTGCTAAGCTGTTTTTCTCCCCCTCCCTTATCCCTTAGTCCAGCTGGAGCTCAGAAATTGGGCATCGTATGAGAGGGGTGCCAAGTCTTCTCCTTGGGAAATTGTGTTCTTCCTGGGCTGGATGGTTCCATGTGGTGGGCAGAGTTAATGAGATCAAACGTCTCCCTGACAAGGGCTCATTCAGCCCTCTGATTGAACAGCTCCTATGATAAGGGACCTTATTCCTATCCAGGACAACTAACTTGGCAGAGAAGAAAAGTTCCATGCCCCAGTCAGTCACACTGAGCACAGACTGAATCCTACCTCTAGCTAGAAAGTAAACCTTATCCCCAGGACTAAAGTCCCAAAGACGGTCCCAAACTGAAGGCCTAATCCCAGTTCACTGGGGGCAGCACCATGCAGTCGAAAGAGGCCTGTATTTGAACCCAGAACACTTGGTTCAAATACTTCCTGCCTTTGAAACTGTGGGTGAGACATTTTATCTCACAGGCCCCAGTCTGCTGAACTGTAAAACGAAACAGCTGGAATATATGAACTCTCAGCTCCCTTTCAGTTCTAAATCTTATGCCTCTCTGATTAAGCCCAAAACTTGCCCCCAGAATAAAATCTAACTCCAGCAAAGAATGATGCTTGGGGGCTAGAAGCCCCAATGCTGCCCAAATGCACACTTCCCTTGATCCCCTGCATCAGCTCCAAAGCCAGTGTTCTCATCAGCAATGAGGTCTCTGTATTAGCAATACACAGTCAAAAGTCTACCACATAAACTTCCCCTCACTCAGGAAAACATCAATAGAAATCCCTCTATCCCCAAATTTGCAATAAATATTTGCATTTTTAAAGACATCCCCTCCACCAGATTAAACCAGAAGGCTCATTTTTTTTTTTGTAAACTCAATACCACTAAGGATTATACAGAAGCTTCTAATACAACCCCACAGGCATTTATTAAGTGCCTAATGTGTGCCAGGCACTGTGCTAAGCATTAGAGTGATGAAAACAAAATTTTAAAAAAATAGTCCTTGCCCTCAAGGAGCTTACATTCTTTTGACTGAATACAGCCTGTGAACAGATTAGGATATACATAACCATTGGAAGAGGAGTAGAAAACTTGGGAGATGCAGATTAGAAGAGATCTTAGAGATCATCTAGTCTCATCTTTACATTTTATGCATGAGAAAACTGAAGTGCAAGGTCACAAGGTAAATACGCGACCATGCCATAATTCGAACCCATATCCTCTATATCCAAATTCAGCTCTCTTTCCACTAGATAACACAGTCAAGATAACATAGTCTCCTATAGGAGATGGCACAAGAGCAGAACCATGAAGAAGGCTGGGAATTCTTAGAGATGGAGATGCAAAAGAAAAGCATTCAAAGAATGTGGGGATACACTGGACAAAGGTGTGGAGGTAGCAGCTATGATGCCAAGTTTAGGGAAAATTAAGTAAATTTGGCTTGAATGTGGAATGCATGAGGAGGGAAAAGAAAACTAAATCGAGAAAGATAACCTGAAATCAGAATGTGGGGGCAGTTAGGTGATGCAGTGGCTAGAGCACTGGCCCTAGAATCAAGAGACCTGAGTTCAAATCCAGCCTCAGACACTTACTAGCTGTGTGACCCTGGCCAAGTCACTTAACCCTGATTGCCTCCAAGAAGAAAAGAAAAAAAAAGAAATCAGATTGTGAAGGGCTCAATGCCAAACAGAGGAATTTGTATTTGCTCCCAGAGGCAAAAGGGAGCTACTGAAGGTTTAGGATTACAAAAGTGGCATGGTCATACTCATGTTATAGGAAGATTATTTTGGGAGTTATTTTTAGGATGGATTGAAAAGGGAGAGGCTTGAGGTAGAGAGACCAATTAGGAGGACTTTACAATAGTCTAAGGGTGATGATCATATGAGTGGAGAGGACATTGCTGTGAGAGAAAGAAGAAAGGAGCTGAGATAAAATCTGACAACTGGGTGAGGAGGAGGTTAAGGTCAAGTAGGACTCTGAGAATATGAACCAGGGTGACTAAAAAGATGGTGGTGCCCTCAACAGACATAGAGAAATTAGGAGAAATAAGTGAGTTGAGAGGATGGGAAAATGAATTCCATTCTGGATAAGTTAAATTTGAGATGTCTATGGGATGTCCAAGTGGAGATGTACAACAAGCAGCTGGGTGGTGTTTATCCTTCATTTTTTAAAGAAGACCAATGACATCATGGGGTGATGTCTTATCTTGAGAGTAAATTGGATTCAAATGAGGCAGAGTTGCACAAAGTCGTCAATCAGCCTCACTCTCTCTTCCAAAGTCATCAAAGTCCAATGGCAGGACAAGACTGGTAATAGCCTGGGATACTGTGAATGACCTTGGTGTCTTTGATGTCTGACCAAACTCTAAAGGCTCCACAATGCCGGCTTGAGCCGCCTTCATGGCCGTTGGAATAAACTGTTCTTATCCACCCATTCTACCACGGGAAGTCTTCATATGCTTGGGGTAGGCATCCCCTAACTCACTGATCGGTTTGAGGCTTGTCAGTCACCCTGAAACTGGTTTAGCCCATCTGCCAAGATGGCTCACCAGGGTGTGGCCACTGTACGTACTATAGCTTTTTGAAGCCACAGGTGAGAGTTGAGTGTCAGATGGACACCAAACGTAGATAAGCCGCCCTGAGAAGGGCTCCACAAGCCCTCACACCAGAGATGCTTGTCTTCCTTGAAAACCTCACTCACTCCAAAAGGGCCATCTCCAATAGTCCTGATCTATATCTGGCCACTGGACCCAGATGGCTCCAGAGGAGGAAGTGAGGCTGGTGACTGCACATCCCTTACTTAAATCCAATTCATTTGCAAATCATGGCATCACCTCCCTGATGTCATGGTCCTCTTCAAGAATGAAAGACAAGGGGCAGCTAGGTGGGGCAGTGGATAGAGCACCGGCCATGGAGTCAGGAGGACCTGAGTTCAAATCTGGCCTCAGACACATAACACTTACCAGCTGTGTGACCCTGGGTAAGTCACTTAACCCCAATTGCCTCACTAAAAAAAAAAGAAAAAGAACAAAAAGCACCAAAGACAAACAACAATAGAGCTGGATATATAGAACTGAGAGTCTTCTGAAAAGATGATAGCTGAACACAGGGGAGCTGATGAAATCACCACTGGTGATAGCATAGGGAGAGTAGAGGAACCAGGACAGTCTTGAGAACGCTGATGACTAGGGAGCAGGGCATGAATTATTATTCTCCCCAAAAGCCTACAAAGGTGTTTCAGTCATGTAAGAGAAGAGAAAGGAGACAACAGTGTCATGGGTTAGATTGATTGTACAACTGGATAGATTCAGAATGGCTGAATGACTGGATCTGAAGTGATCATCAAAGGGTCAATATCAACTTGGTAGGATATCTCTATTGGAATGCCCCGTAGTCCTGCACAGTTTCACTTTTTAAAAAAATTTAATCAACTGAGATGAAGGCCTACAAGACACGTTCATCAGCTTTGCAAATGACACAATGCTGGAAAACACAGCTAGCACAGTGTATGCTGGGGTCAGGATACAAAAAAGATATCAACAGGCTGAAACGTTGGGCTGAATCTAATCAGATGAAATTTAACAGGGACAAAGTATGGCTGAAATAAATAAGGGATTTTAAAAAAAAGTGTAAAGTATTCTCCAGTTTAAAAAAAAAATCAACTTCACAAGTATTAGATGGGGGAGTTGAGTAGATAGCAGTTGGTGCCATACAGGCTTGGGAGGTGCCAATAGTGTGATTATGGCCACCAAAAAAGTCACTGATTTTAGGAAGTGTAAAGAGGCAGAGCATCCAGAATGAGAAAAATAACAGGCCTGATGTACCCTGCTCTAGTTAGAATGCATCTCAAGTACTGTGCTCACTTTTAGGGGTTGGTCCCATTTTAAGATGACATTGATGAGCTAGAGTACATGCAGAGAAGGGTGGCCAGAGAATGAAGGGCCTTGAGAACAGCCACACAAAGACCGGGAGGCAATGGAAAGAATGCCAAACTTGAAGGCACAGGACCTGGGTGGAAATTCGGGCTCTGCTCGTTACTATCTGTATGACCCAAATCATTGAATCACTCCAGTAGGAGAGATATGAGATGATAGCTTGAGGGGATATGAGTGTCAAGTCAAGGCTGTTTAAAGTGTGGAAGAGTTGGCTTTAAAGCATTTTTGTGATATGTAGTCAGAAAGAAGCTGGTACAGAGGAAGAAATTAAAGATGAGAACTAGGCATGATGACGGATGGGGCAGGTTCCCAGGAGATGGGAAGGGATAGGATCAAGTGGGCAAGAGGGGTAGAGGCAGGATTGATTTGAGTAGGAGATGGCCTACTCTTTCAGCTCTATGATTCTCTACTGTTCAAGATTATCTGTCCTTCTGTGGACTCTAACTTGACAAAGTGCCTTCTACAATGCAGTGCCCCAAATGTACATGATATTCCAGCTGGGGTTTGATACTCTCTGAGCACCTCATATGAAAATCATAGCAACACCCAACTGGAAGGGACCAACTGCCAGAGGCCCAACCAGTCTAGCTCCTCTAACTTCTAACTTCTCCACTTTTAGAAGCTGATCTTCTAGTCTCATCTTGGAAACTTCTAAAGAAGAAAGATTTTTATCGCCTTCTTTGGTTTTTCCACTTCCAGAATTTGATTCCCTTTGCTTGCAAGAACTTCAAACACACACACACACACACACACACACACACACACACGACATCCTTACCCTCTATCACCATTCAAATGAAACCTTCCTTCTTTAATCTTAGAAAAGGACATGGGGTTGATATGAATTACATCTTGACCCAGACGCAGAGGATGATAATAACTCATATTATTCCAATGCTTTAAGTTTCATAAAGGGCTTTCCCCAGTACAACCCTGTGAGTTAGGCTGTGCAAGTTAGGTCATACCCTGTTTTACATTTAAGGCAAATGAAGTTGGAGAGATGAAGTAACTTCATATAGCTAATTAAGGGCCTGATCTGGGAGTCTAACCTAGTTCTATCAAATCCAAGTATCATGTTCTTTCCTAACCTATACCACACTTTTGCTAAAAACAAAAATAAAAACAAATTTGATAATTTCTCAAGGCCCTTTCCAGCTAGAGGGGGAAAGAGATATTGGAAAGGGTTAAAAAACAATGAACCAACCCAAAGCAATCAGGAAGGAAGGGGACGTCTATCATCATTTACAGGGAATCAAGGCTGGCCATTCTTAATTGTATGACTGTCATAGGAGTTTCTAGGAGTCAACAACTGAGGAAGGGGTTGCAGAACGGTAATTGGGGGGCCGTAGGGGGAGGGAACACTTCCTTGGAAGACAAGCAGGCCAGTTTCACACCATAGGCATGCTGCTGACTGCTTCCATGTGGAATTTAACAGACTCTTTAACACTCCCACCCACTCAGCTCCCCTCAGCTCCCCTCCCCTCTCAAGTAACTATCCCCTACTCCCCTCCCCCCCCCCAAAAAGTCCAAACATTCTGCTTGGAGTGAAAAGTTTACTTTTATTCTTTAGTTTTGTTTATTTAACCCCAACTTCCACCCCCACCCATGGGACAAAACTTCCTAAAGACTGAGAACAATTGGGCTTGGCTGACTGGCTCTTCTCTTTGGAGGACATCAAAGGATGGTGATGGAATTTAGGGTAATCCAGAAATTCTATTTTTTGCCCCATTAGGGAGGGCTCAAGGCAGTGAAACAGGACTGTTGTGTGAGGCTTCTGAGGTTAGTGGAACTAAGCTAGGAAATTTATGTACCTAGTTCTTATTTCAGATGTTTGCCTGCCTGGGTTTGCATCTGTTTAAGGAAATATTGTTCTCTATTTTTTCACCATGACCAGGTAGGCTGTGAGATCTTTAGCTGGGAGAACACAAATCTCTCTAAGAAAACTCAGAGATCCACTGAAAAAAAAAAAACAGCCCCCCCCCCCACAACAAATCAGAGGTGAAAGGCACCAGAATTTTGGACTGGAAAGTTCATAGCTCTGGCTCTTATCTTGGCCCATATGTAATAGGTTAAGTAAAATAGACGGGCTTGAGAATTAGGGAGTTCTCCCTCTCTGGAAAAATTCAAGCAGAGTGTGAATGACCACTGAGGTGTCCAAGATGTTGCAGAAGGAATTTCAGTTCATGAAATTGGTCACAAGTCACACTAGCTGCCTTTCAGGTTGCTCCCAGACCCGAGAAAGTCACACTTTAGATGCCAAAGGATAACAAAGGAAAAGCAGGATGCAGAGAGAATTGAGCAGAACAAGGAGAACAGTTTATATAATGACAATGCTACAGAGAAAAACAACTTTGAACCAACTTGATAAACCATGAGATGAAGATGCAATGGACCACCCACCTCCTGATAAAAAGGGGATGGACTTATAGTGAAGAAGGAGACAGGCATTTTTGGACATGGCCAATGTTAAAAAATGGGGGAGTAGAAGAATTTGTTTTGTTGGACTCTGAATATTTGTCATAAGTGTTTTATTTTTCATTTTAAAAAATTGTTCTATGGGGCAATGGGAGAGAGAGATAATAAATACTTGCAATAATTAAATAAACAAATATATTTTGAAAAAACAATTAATCAACTGATGACCAATCACTATTTGAACGTCCACTGTGTGCTTAGTCCTATGCGAGACTCTAGTAAAGGACAAAGAGGCAGAGCAAAAATGGGCTTATGTAGAAGGATAGCCCAACCCGGGGCAGCTAGGTAGCACTGTGGATTGAGTGCCAGGCCTGGAGTCAGGAAGACTTATCTTTCTGAGTTCAAATCCTGCCTCAGGCACTTACTAGCTATGTCACTCTCAGTAAGTCAGAGTTTGCCTGTTTGTCTCAGTCTCCTCATCTGTAAAATGAGCTGGAAAAGGAAATGGCAAAGCACTCCAGCATCTTTGCCAAGAAAACCCCCCCAAAATGGGGTCACAAAGAGTTGGACATGACCGAAAAACGAATCAATAACAACAGGCCAACCCATGTTGCAGTCTAGGAAGATCAGCATTGGAGCACCCCTGGCCACTTCTAGGGAGGCTTAGGAGAGCAAATAGAGTTGAAAGTGTCCTCCCTTAGAGGTCACCTCATCTCTATTGCTCTTCCTTCTTCCCTCCACGAATTGCAGAATTCCCTGTCTAATGTTCCTGGTGCTGCTGACAGTATCCCTCCAGGGACAGGGAGCTTACCAACTCCTAAAGCAGACTTTGCTTCTCTTGAACAGCTCTGGACATTGGTAAGTTTTTCCTTACATTGAGCCTCCATTTGCCTCCTTCTAATTCTCCTTCTAATTCTGCCCTCGGGGGCCAAATTAGACAAGGCTAATCCCTTTTCTACATGATAGTTCTTCAGATATTTGAGCCCACATGGAGCTCACTCACCAGCTAAAAGAAAAATGATGAGAAAAGTGCTGTTCCTGGTTCTGGTGAGGTGGTGCAGGCCTGTAATCCTTGCTACTGGGGAAGCTGAGGCTGGTGTGGACCAATTCTGAGCTGCAGTAACCCTCAGCCAATCAGGCGTCTGCACTAAGTCCCAAACCAATATGGTGACCTGACCCTCCCTCCCAAGCCAGGGGCCACTGCACTGCCTAAGGAGGGGCAAAATGGTCCAAGTCAAAACCTGGGCAGGTCAAAGCTTTTGTGCCAATGGGCAATGGGATCAAAGAGATCTGGCCAGTGAGTGGCAGCTGCACTTTCAGCCAGGGTAAGATGAGGAGATCCAACCAGCAAAAAAGAATGGAAAGCATGCATTAGGTCCTTATTATGTTCCAAGCACTATGTTAAGTGCTGGAGATACAGCTGCAAACACAGTAAGATGCAAATACAATCTGGTGCCTGTCCTCAAGGAGGTCATATTTTAGCAGGGAAGACAACCCCATTAGGTCAGGGAAGGGGATATCACAAGGATGGTGAGTGGAACTATAAGTGAGTCAAATTGGCCTGCCCTTTTCTCTCTTCTAGAAATATTACTGATTTAACTAGGTAATTAATAGAGGCAGTAGATGGAGCCCTAGATCTGGAATCAGGAAGACTTGAGTTCAGATCCAGTCTCAGACACTTACTGGTTGTGTGATCTTGGGCAAGTCACTCAACCTCAGTTTCCCTCAGTTTCTTCAACAGTAAAATGGAGATAATAACAGCACCTACCTCGCAGGGTTGTTGTGAGGATCAAATATGATAATATTTGTGAAATGCTTACCAGAATGTCTAACACATAGCATGCTTTTAATAAATGCTTGCTCGCTCTATTAATTAAGCAGGAGAGTGTGTAGAGGAGGTTCTTAAGATGTTGAAAGGTCTTCAGTTCATGCAATGGGCAGAGGTGTACTGGGCAACATTTCACAACTGACTCTCTGGTTGGGGGTTCCAAGGTATAAATGCTAACACTTCAGTCGTATCCAACTCTTTGTGACCCCATTTTGGGGGGTTTTCTTGGCAAAGATGCTGGAGTGCTTTGCCATTTCCTTTTCCAGCTCATTTTACAGATGAGAAAATTGAGGCAAACAGTGTTAAGTGACTTACCAAGAGTTACACAGCCAGCACACAGCTAACAACTAGTTTTGGTAGGAGTTGGGAGCTGGCTCCAGCCACTCTCACTGCATTTGGAGTGGTTGAAGGTCTATCCTTAGCTACCTTAGTTCAGGTACCACCACTTACTAGAGGAATTTCCTCATTTCTCCAGCTTCTAGGGCGATGAAGAAGGGATCCTATTTGAGAGACCTTGAGAAAGAGGAAATGATAGGTCTTGGCAAGAGATTGGCCATGTGGGATGAGGGAGAGGGAGGAGTTCAGGAGGATCCTAAGGTTGACCTGGGTCTCTAGGATGCAGAACTCTCCTGACTGTGGAGTTCATGAAAAACAAACTCACAAAGCCCACTGTATCTAGTTCTCGTCAGAAGAGAACAGGCTTTGCAGCTTCTTGACAACCATCCTGCCATTGTCCCTCCCTCCCCTTTCCACTTCATTCTGTGAGAACCATAATTGGGGGTGGGGGGGAAGGAAAGGAATAAGCATTTATAGAGTACCTACTTACTACCCAACACACTGTGTCCACTCTTACCTCCTTCATCTTGTACTTGTGAAACTGATTTTTAACCCAAAATAAGACTTTACATTTATTCCTATTAATTTCATTTTATTAGATTTTAATCAATGTTTCTAGCCTATAAGGATCTTATTGAATCCTAATTTCATCATTTCAAAATATCATACATCCCTCCAATCCTCGCACCATCTGCAAATTTGATAAACATGCCCATATCAATATCTTTTTTCCAAGTAAATGGCAGAAATATTAAATAGCTCCAGGGTGAGCACAGATCCTTGGGATGCCTCATTAAAGACTGCTTTCTAAGTTACTATTGAAATATTAATGATATTAGTCTTTGGGTCTATAACCATTCAACAACTTTCTAATCCACCTAATGGCATGGAGAAGATAGGTCATTATTAGGACTACCAGTACTTTCCTATTCTTTCCAAAAGAATAGAATGAAAAGCTTTGCTAACATTTAGGTAAGCTATCTATGGCATTCCCTTGATCCTGCCAAAAAAGGAAAACAGTTTAATTTATCATACCTGGTTTTGTTGGAGCCATGTTGACTCTCCGTGCTTGCTTCTTGCTTCTCTAGAATGACCTCTAACCATCACCATCCCTTTACTAAAATGCTCTAGATTTTTGCTCAGAATTTAAGTGAAATCTATTGACCCATAAATCATAAACTTTATTCCCTTTTTCTCAAAGTTTAATTAAACGTATTTGGAATTCATTGAATGACTAGGCCCAAAGAGTAATTAGGACATCTGCCCTTATCCCCCTCTCCCTCCTGGGAGAAAGAAAGAGGGTGTGAGCTGAGAAATCAAAGGAAAAAGCCAGAGGAGAACTAAAGATTTGTAGAATGTTAGAACTGGAAGGGACCCAAGAGTTTATTAAATCTAAATGTCCAGTTTCATAAGAGAGAGGTGAAGTGGCTTGCTAGTCCCAAGTCCAGTTAGTGGTCAAGCTAGGACTAAAACCCAAGTGGTAGCAGCATAGTGTAATCAGTTAAGAAAGCTGGATTTGGAGTAAAGATGATCTGCCACTAACTACCTCTGAGACCTTGGTCAAATGACTTTCTTGCTCTGGGCCTCAATTTCTTCCTCTATAAAAATAGATTTAGGTGTGGGGAACCTGCAGCCTTGAGGCCACATGTGGCCCTCTAAATCCTCAAGTACAACCCTTTGACTGAATCCAAACTTCATAGAACAAATACCAAGGACTGTTTGGATTCAGTCAAAGGGCCACACTTGAGGACCGAGAGAGCCACATGCGGCCTCAAGGCCGCAGGTTCCCCACCCCTGGACTGGATCACGGTTAAAGGTCTCTTCCGGTTCTAAGCCCTATGATTATCTGGGTCACCTCTCTTCAAGCCCAGTGTACAGAATGGGCCACTGGTCAATAATAATAAATAAAAAATCTGGCCCACCATTCCCTGGATAATCAAGCACTCACTCTAACCGAAAACAGATATGTCATTACTCCTATGGCCCGATTTACAACAGCTGCTACTCAGCTCTAAGTATAGCCAGCCACCCCCGATTTCTAAGTGGGCTGAGAATGTGGCGGGCGCTAACTCCCTTTTCTCTCCTAATCATTGGTGGTGACCAGGATGCTTATGTAAATTTCACTTACCCCCAGCTAGCGGGTACTTGTCTAGGCCTGATTCAGAGCAGGAGCAGCCATCAGGCTGCAGGCTGACCGTCCCGACAGACCAATCGATGATCGTTTAATTTTACAGCCAAAGCCTCTTAAGATACCGAGGACATAAAAGAGCTATTAGGAATGTGTGCAGCGGGGGTCCACGGGGAACAGAGAGGCCTGAGGCGAAAGGTCCAGTTTTCCTTGCAGAGAAAAGCTGTCGTTTAGTTCCCAGCTAAAAGTATACAGGCATCAAGGGAAGACTAGAGAAGATGTCCCAGCTTCCACCCCTCTCCCTAGGGTGCTTTGCCTCTTCCCTCCAAGTCTTTACTCATTCAGCGTCCTGTGCCTAGAAAATCCTGCCATCCTGACTTTGCTGACTGAATTTCTATCTACCTTTGAAAGTCTAATTCAAATGTCACCTCCCCCAGGAAGCTGTCCCTAATCCCCAGTCAGTAATTATCTTCTCCTCTTGTCCTCACATAACACTCATTTTTATAACTCTCTGATGCTCTTATGTAATATTTTTATCATCATCAAAGTATCAGAGGATTTTAGATTTAGAACTGGAGGGGACTTCAGTGACCATCAAGTCTTAACATGCACATTTAAAAAAGAAAGAAAGAAAACTAAGGCAGAGAGATGGTAAGTGACTTGCCCAGAATCACAAAGCAAATGAGTATCCAAGGCATGATTTGAACTCAGAGCTTGCTGCCTCCAAGTCCTCTGTACTGCATCACGTCGCCTCTCATCCTCTTTGGCAATGTTTTCCTGTCTTACTGGATGGTGAGTTACATGAACTAGCGTGGGATGGTGAAAAGAACAGTGGATATGGAGTGAGGACAGATCAGGGTTTGAAGCCTTCTAATGCATACTGTCAGGAAAGTTAAGTAATGCAGTGGATGGAGCACTGGGCCTGGAGTTGGGAAAATTCATCTTCCTGAGTTCAAATCCAGCCTCAGACACTTACTAGCTGTGTGTGACCTTGGGCAAGTCACTTATCTCTGTTTTCCTCAGTTTCCTCATCTGTAAAATGAGCTGGAGAAGGAAATGGCAAACCACTCCAGTAGATTTGCAAAGAAAACTCCAAAAAGGGTCACAAAGAGTCAGACACAACTGAACAATTGATGTTTACTGTCAGTGAGACTATGGGCAAATTGCTTAACTGTTCTAAGTCTCAGTTTCCTTATTTGTAAAATGAGGATACCAATAGCTGCAGTGCCAACCTTACAGCTTTATTTTGAATTATGAAATGATGTATGAAAAGGATGTGATATACAAGTATAAGCTTTTAATTAAAAAAGGTAAGGGCCTAGTCCTAGCTATATTTTTATCTTCCCTTCCCCCTCACCCCAATCCTCATCTAGATAGGTCCTGGGAATACTCATAGAATTTAATCTAGCTGAGATATAAGGCACGTACAATATTACATGGTAAATGTTTTCACAGAAGTACAAGCAAGGCATTACAGTGAAGAATTAGGTGACTGTCAGTCAAATCAATAAGCATTTATTAGGCACCTACTTTACTACTATTTATAGCAGTAATCAGGCACAGTGCCCGGCACTGCGTTAAGCATTGGGGATACAAAAAAAGGCAGTCCCTGCTCTAAAGGAGCTCACAGTCTAATGGTGAAGATGACATGCAAATAATTATGTATAAACAAGATATATACAAGACAAATTGGAAATAATCAACAGAGGGAAGGCATTAGCACCAGGAGGGATCAGGAGAGGCTTCTTGGAGATTTTAGCTGAAACCTGCAGGAAGCCAGGGAAGCCAGGAGGCCGAGATCCGGAGAGAGAATACTCCAGGCATAGGGGACAGCCAGAAATGCTGCCCAGAATTGTCACTGACAAAGAGAGTCAGGGAAGGCTTCCTGAAAGAAGCTGCACTGGGGTTGGGATTTAAAGGGTGGGCAGGAATTCAACAGCAGAAAAGGAGAGGGAAGCCATTCCAGGCAAAAACACAGTGTGAATGAAGACGTGGAGGCATGAGCAGAGGGCTGAGACAGGAGAGGGAAGGTGAAGGGGGTGCTGGCTTTCGGAGGGTCCTGAGTGAAGGCAGAGAAATTTTAAACCTAATCCTACAGACAAAAGGGAATCACTGAAGGTTTTTGAGCATGGAGTGCCTAAGAAAGATTAGCATGGCACCATTTAAAAGGAATAGCAAGTTGTACATAATAGATTGCAGTTTCACGTACAATCACCTTTTTTTCTTATTCTACTATATTTATAGAAATACTTGTTTCATTTCTTAAGTTCAGAATAATATATATATATATATGTATATAAATAATACATATTTTTTTAAAAAAGAGAAAGATTAGTGTGGCAGTAAGGATACCACTGATATCTCTCTAGGATGGAGAAGCTGAAATGATTTCAGCTTCCCCACCTTGCAATAGTGCTCTCTCTGGACCTTATGAGATGTAATAATAATGACCAATATTTTTATAATCTCCTAAATTTGGCAAAGCACTTCACATACATGATTTCATTTGAACCCCACAATAACCTTGTGGGATAAGTACAGTAGGTATTATGATCACTATTTAACATATGGGGAAATTAGGCCTTGGTGAAGGTAAGTGACCTGTCCATGGTCACAAGGCCAGCAAGTGCCAAAGGTAGTTTTGAACCCAGGTCTTCCTAACTCCAGATTCAACATTTTCTCTACTAGAGCACCTGGCCTCACAGAATCTCACAGATCCTATTTTCCCTAAAGGTTTTCCCTAGGAGACAGGCAGCCTTGGAAATAGAATTTCTATTTCCTGAGTATAGAAAAAAAAGATTATTTTATTAATGCCAAAGTGTATGTGGAAAGATATAACACAGATCCTATCCTCACAGAGCTTTCAACCTAATTGAGAGTGGGAGAGGGGGGAGAACATATACATAAATAACTTTGATATGAAGGTTAGTGAGATAAAGGCAAAGGAGGGATCCAGGCAAAATGCTATGGGAGGTGAGTCAGAAAAGACTGCTCCTGGCTGGCAGGATCAGGGAAGCCCTTTGATGTCCCAGACTGGTTCTCTTGCAAGCATGCCAAGAAAATGTAGCTATAAGCTATACAGTTACGTCACTCATCAAAAATCTTCTGTGGCTCCCCACTCAAATAAAGTATAAATGTCTAACTTGGGCATCCAATGGCTCCCTGATATCTCTAGGATAACACACAAATGCCTCAGTCTTTCAGGATCTGTCCCCAGATTATCTTTTAGACTGATTTCACATTACTTCCCCTCCTGTGCTCTACATTCTGGTCAAACTAGCCTCCTGGTCATTCCCTGTACAGGAAATTCCATCTCCCACTTCCAGATCTTTGAACAGGCTGCCCCCCCCAACAAGCCTGAAAGCCTCATCTTCCTCACCTCTGAGGCCTCACGGTTCCTAGTTCCCTTCAAGACTCAGCACAAATGCCAGTTTCTATTAGAGGACTTTCCTGACTACCCCAGTTGTTAAGTCTTCTCTGTGCTTTCCAAATGACAGATTTACTCATCTAGGTAGATGTTCTCCCTTTCCCACCTTCCATCCAGGACTGCTCTGCATCTCCTACCCTAGAGAAGGCAGGAACACAGTACAGGGGTTGGAGGAGAGACTTAATAAACATTTATTGGGCTGAAAAGAATTCCAAGTCCCTCAAAATCTGTATTCAAGCTGCTTTAATTCGCCCTCCCACTCCTAGGGTTTGCAGCTCTATGAAGGGCTATCAGGTAATATTAGGTACCACGGGAAGAAAGGAAGGAAGGAAGGCAGGAAGGAAAGGAGGAAAGAAGGAAGGAAGGGAGAGAGGAAGGAAGGAAGGAAGGAAGGAAGGAAGGAAGGAAGGAAGGAAGG
>NW_020945014.1:1501332-1526961 GCF_900497805.2 Vombatus ursinus | reverse complement strand
AGGAAGGAAGGAAGGAAGGAAGGAAGGAAGGAAGGAAGGAAGGAAGGAAGGGAGGAAGGAAGGAAGGGAGGGAGGAAGGAAAGAAGGAAGGAAGGAAAGAAGGAAGGAAGGAAGGAAGGAAGGAAGGAAAGAAGGAAGGGAGGGAGGGAGGGAGGAAGGAAAGAAGCAAGGGAGGAAGGAAGGAAGGGAGGAGGGAAGGAAGGAAGGGAAGGAGGGAGGGAAGGAGAGAGAGGGGGAGGAAGGGAAAGGAATAAGCATTTATATAGTACCTACTATATTCCAGGCACCATACTAAGCATTTTGCAAATATTATCTTATTTGATCTTCACAACACCACTTTGAGGTATTATTTCCATTTTTTAGTTAAGGAAACTGAGGCCAACAGAGGTTAAGTGACTTGCCCAAGGTCGCACAGATAGTAAGTATCTGAGGTTACATTCAAACTCAGGCCTTCTTGACTTCAGGCCTAAATAGATATATTGACAGACAGACAGACAGATAGACAGAGAGATGATAGAGATAGAGGATAGGTAAGTGCGCACACATGTACATGCATCTGTTTCTTACCCCTGTACCATACTGTAAGCTCCATGAGGGTATGGGGTACTTAATAAATGTTTCTTGAACTAAATTGTACTGCATCTTATTTAGTATTTAAAATCCAGGCTCTAAGCATGAGTAGGCTGTTCTTCCTGACTGTTAAGTGCTTTGACCCCCTCCTACCATCTGGATGCCCCCGCTCTTAACCCATTATATGACTTTTAACAAAAGGTACCAAGGCCCTGGGACAGGCTCTCATAGGATGAGCACAGACCTCCTATCTCCTCCTTCCATTGCTTGAAAATTTTGTCATATAGACAGGGACTTCATCTCATAAGAGGCCCCCAGACTCTTCCTATCCCCTTACTTATCTTGACCTTCAACTTCCCAGGACCTACTTTCTTCCACTATTTCCAAATGAACATCACCCCTAGGGCGATGGACAAATATGTGTTTGGGGGCATAAGCAGGCAAGAACATATGCAAACAACGAGGATTTTCAAAAAGAACAAGCAAACAGTGTCATCTAGGAAATGTGTGATTGAAGAGAAGAGGGGCTCTTCATGCAGCAGGGGTAGGTGGACAGAGTGCACCACTAGGACCCTCATTGTGTCAGGAGGGAGTGAGGAAGGTCATCATCATGTTGGGTGGACCCTGGTGGAAAACTGATGTGAGGACCCAGACAAGAGTCACCAAGGTTGGGCAGACAAGGATGGGTTGGACTCTGCATCACTAGGGAGGACTTCCAAATGGAAGAGACTGCAGATATTTTTGAGCATCTGAGGGTATTTCTAGTCTAAAGATCATTCTCCTTAGAGAAAACAGACACAAAATAAACTTGAGTTACTGCACTACCTGTTATTATGGCCATCTCTTTCCTTGTGTTATTTGTTATCATCCCACTGACCACAAATAGTGCTTCTAGCATTCTTTTAATAACAACAACAGTAGCAACAATAGCTAACACTTATAGAGAATCTTTTATGTGCCAGGCAAAGTGCTAAGTGCTTTACTATTATAATTTAATTTGCTCTTCATAACAACCCTGGGAGGTAGGTGCTATTATTATCCCCACTTCACAGATGAGGAAACTGAGGCAAACACAGGTACATGCTGAAGGTCACACAGCTAGTAAATGTCTGAGGTCGGATTTGAATTTAGGTTTTCCTGACTCCAGGCCTGGGCATTCTATCCACTGCACCTCCTCTTCTCCCATATGTTGTTTTTAAACCCCCTTTTCTGTTGTCTTTCAATTTCCTCACCAGTTTCAGCTTTTACTGGCATTCTTACAGGAAAATGTATGCTTTTGTATTCATCCTCCTTTATCTATTTTTGTTTCTATATTTTGTACAAATATTTTAAAAATAAAAGTTAGTCAAGCATTCCCTATGCATACACTTTGGGCTCTTTGGACAACTCTCCTTATTCTTCCTCATGGAAATTATTTCTCTTCATGTCTTTGAATTTCACTTTTCACAGCGTCTCTTCTTCTATAGAAATGCAGGCGAAGGATCATATTCATCCTTTCTTTGTACCCTTTAAAATAAGCCTTTTCCAAATCTAGGATGCTTAAAATACCATGGTCGATTGTCTTCTCCTATAACACAAGTTCTAAGATAGAGTAGTCACTTCCCCTCTTCCCCTCAAGGTTCAAATTACTTCTACATCAGGAACCTTCTCTTCCTTGTAGGTAGGGATCCTCCACAAAGTCTTACTCTGAAGCCTCATCATGGCATGGAGGGGTCCCTAAATTCTTGAAAGATATGCCAGCAAAGCACAGGCTCCGACAAATTCTGCCATATTGGAAAGATTTATCACCAGTAGGCTGGCCATTTGTTGATGAATTCTTTGGCTATAACAACTCATGAAACAAAGAAAATTTTTTTAAAAAAATCTTTCAGGCATGGGTGGAACCACTTTACCTTTGTGTCTGATGGTGGCAGAGTGGTAGAAATGGGTCCAGAGGGCTCCAAGAATCATGGAATCTTTAGATTTCATGTAAATTCTAACTTATTTATTGGTATGTGACATCCTTATTCAGTGATCAAAGAATAGATATGCTCCTAGAGAAACTGAATCATATCAATTTTGGTATAAACAAAATCAAAAGAGAGAAGGAAGCTGAAACTACATGGAATCATGAATGGCTCAGTGGTAATTAAAGGAATGGGTATTACTGTGCACTTAGAAGCAACAAGAAACGTTACTTCATGGTACTTTGGTCCACTTGTATGTCTCCTGGCAGGTATTTACCAAATGAAAGTAACTGTATTATGCAACAATATCTGTTGTAGAAGACAGAGACAGAGAATATCTATGAAGAACTCAGTAAGATCCTTCACATTAAGGCAACTTATACTTTGATGCTCAGTGATCTCAATACAAAAACAAGAATAGGTAAAGGTGCTGAGAAATATATTAGAAATCATGAATCATAAATCAGAAATTTGAGAGGTTAAAGACTTGTAGACTGTTGATATTTCCTTAATGTTTTCTTGAGAGAAGAACTGAAAAGAATTGGGTACTAAATAATGTCATGAAAAAATGAAATTGATGATACTTTAATAGCTAGGAAACAACTCATTACTGAAGCTGGAGTTAATCCTGAACTAGCTGTCTGTGAACAGTCAAATCACACAGGACAAAACAAGAACACCTCTAGGAGAAAGAATAAAAATGAGAAAAAAAGACATGACATTCAATTAAAGAAACTCCATAATGACCTATTTAAACAAGGTATTCATGACAAAAAATGGATAGGAATGGAAGAAGGGACTTAGACACAGACCACAGTAATTTCACACAGAAGTTTAACTGATATATATCAACTGACATATAAAGCACCTAAAAACAACCTTATTTAGGAAACATTCTGACTTACTTGCCAAGTGAAGAGACACAGCAGCCAGGGAAAGACCAGTTTAGAATATAAATTCATTTGTAAACTGATTTGTGAAATCTAATGGAAGACAACGGAAGATTATGAGCAGTATCACCTTAAAAACAGAAAGAGTGATAAAAAGTAAAATCATTTTTTAAAAAGCATGGCAAAAATCCCAACTAAGCAAAGTCACTATGAGGCCATTTATAGTTGAAGATGGAAGGGAAACAACAAAAGGAAGCAAAATATTAAAAATCTGCAACTATTTTTAAAATAAACTTTTTATCAGAAAGGACAATGGAGCTACTACCATAGTTGGACTGGAACATCATAGACCCAGATGTGCTTAGAGGGCAGGTGGAAATAGCACTTAAGAGAAGGAAGATGAGAAAACAATTGGATTAAACCAAGTCTACATTAGAGACAACTTGTGCTAAAGGGGCTAAAATTGTGAAGGTGTTGAGGGACAGATTTATGAAATATATGAAGGATGATAAATTACTTTAGACACTGGAAAGATAAAAACAAAAACAAAAACCTGAGACCTTATTAAAAACTAACCAAACAAAAATAAACTAAGAGAACATATGAAAGATAAAAGGCTAGAGATAACTGGTAGAAAGCTGTGTATTCCACTGGTATTTTCATCACATTAGGAGAAAGTGAGGATGGTCTCCAACACATTGGAGTAGGTCTCACCTTGGACAGCTAGGTAGCAAAATGGATAAAGCACTGGGCCCAGAGTCAGGAAGGCCTGAGATCAAATCTAACCTCAGACATTTTCTAGCTATGGGCAAGTCAACCTCTGTTTGCCTCAGCTTTCTCAACTGTAAAATGGGATAATATACCCACTTCCCAGGGATGGTTTGAGGACCAAATGTGATCATATTTGTAAAGTGCTTAGCACAGTGCCTGGCCACACAGTAGGTGCTTAATAAATGCTTGATTCCTTCCTGTGGTGTGCATTTTGGAAGATATGGACAAGAGTAGTTTAGAATGGTCAGGCAGGGATGGCTTGTGGTCTGTACCATTAGAGGGAATATACAGCCATATCACTGAAACCTAGATTCAATGGAGTATTTTGAAGCTAAGGTGAAAATTAGGCCCAGAAAAGCAATTTCTCTTGTTGGACTCTCTATCTCTTGAAGGATGAAATTATCATGAAGCCAAACCAAGAAAGTATCAGCTACTCTCCTTTTGGCAGAAAGAACTCTAGCAAATGTCCAAATAAGCGAAGCTCTCCACGACTAGGATATTACGTCCCTGTGTTAGACTTGAGATGTTTCCCAAACCCTTTATGTACTTCCTCCTTTTGTCCAGGTGGTCATTTGTATACTCCAAAGACAGCATCACTTCTGTTTCTTCCTCCACGGATCTTCATTCAAATGTTCTCAGAACAACAAAATTTAAGAGCCAGAAGGAACCATAGCAGCCAACCCATACTCAAAAGAATTGTCTCCTAAGGTTTCCAAAGAGAAGCTAACACCTCCTGGAGCACAAAGAACAGAGCACCAGACTTGGAGTCAGGAAGACCTGAGTTCAAATCCAGCTGCAGATACTTCCTAGCTGTGTGACCCTGGTATGCCCTTTCACCTCTGTCTGCCTAAGTTTTCTCAACTATAAATTGGGTACCATAATAGCACCTACTGGGGCAGCTAGGTGGTACAGTGGATAGAGTGCTGGCCCTGAAGTCAGGAGGACCTGAGTTCAAATCCAGCCTCAGATCAAACACTTGACACTTACTAGCCGTGTGACCCTGGGCAAGTCACTTAACCCCAACTGCCTAAAAATAAAAATTTAAAAAAAAATTTAAAAATAGCACCTACTTCCCAGGGTTGTTGTGAAGATCAACTGTACAACATTCAGCACAGAGCCTGCCACATAATTGTTGTTTGTCCTTAATACTCAATGATGTCACGACGTTGGGGTCAAGGTACGGTGTGTTAGACTGTGGCTGATCAGACCAATACAACCTCAGAAAGCTCTACCACAGGTCAGGCACAAATAACCCATTTGAACATTTGGAGAAGAGATGTTTCTAGATTTGTGCATCTCACATTTCTTTTGAGCTACTGCAATTCTGCCTTGCTCACAGACCACATCCTCTTTGATGCAAGCATACCATGCTGGGTGGCCCTGTGCCAGTGTGTCCCATGCCTCACAATTAATACTGAAGGTCTTCAAAGAGACCTTGAGAGTGTCCTTGTATTGCTTCTACTAACCTCCACTTGCCTTGTGTGAGTTCTCCATAAAATAGTCCTGTAGGTAGCCATACATTTGGCATTCAGGCTACATCACCAGGACATCAGAGTTGTGGTCTCTACAGTAGAGTTTGAATGTCTGACAGTTCAGCTCAAGAAAGAACCTCAGTGTCTGGTACCTTATCTTGCCAGGTGATCTTCAGAATCTTCCTAAGGCAATTCAAATAGAAGCAATTCAATTTTCTGGCATGGAACTGGTATACTATCTAGGTTTCACAGGCATACAACAATGAGGTCAGCAGAATGGCTCCGTAGACCTTCAGCTTGGTAGGCAGTCTAATACAACTTCTCTCCCACACTTTCCTTCTGAGCCTCCCAAACACTGAGATAGCTCTGGCAATGAGTGCATCAACTTCGTCATCTATGTATACATCCCTGTAAAGCATATTGCCAAGGCAAGTGAACTTATCCAACATTTTTCCATTTGCTGTAACCAATGGTTTCATGTATGGATGATACAGTGCTGGCTGGTGGAAAACCTCTGTTTTCTTGACAAGCAAAAACATTGATGAGGTTGTATTGGATAAGGTGAAATTCAATAAGGATAAATGTAAAGTCTTACACTTAGATTAAAAAAATCAACCTCAGAGGTACAATATGGGGAAAGTTGTGATTAGACAGAAAGCTCAGATTTGCTTGTCTGAAAAAGATCTTGGGATTTTAGCGGATTGAAATTTCAGGCCAAAATTAGCACAAGCAGCAGTGAATTTTTTCCTGAAATCAAGCCTAAAAATCTTAGAAACGTCCAGCCACCACTCTTGGATCAGTCCTCTGGGGTCAAAGAAAACAAGACTAATCTCCTTTTTTCACATGATAGTCCTCCAAATATTAGAGCACAATCATCATCTCTACCATGAATCTTATCTTCTTTAGGTTTAAGAGCCATTTCTCTCAACTGATTCTCATATGACATGCTCTTAGGGCCTTTCCCATCCTACTCAGACATTCTCTAGTTAATCAGAGTCCTAAAGTATGACACCAAGAACTGAACATAATAGTACAGATATGGTTGGATGAGGGCAGAGTTCTGATGGCCTATCACCTTACTCATGGAAGCCATACCTGTCTTAATGCAGCCCAAGACCACACCAGCTTATCTGGCTACCATGGATATTCCTGACACAGTGCCTCGCACGTAGTAGGCACTTAATAAATGTTTACTGAATTGAATTGAATGAAATTTCAATCCACTAAAATCCCAAGATCTTTTTCAGACAAGCAAATCTGAGTCTTCTGTCTAATCACATATTGTACCTGTGAGGATGATTTTTCTTTAATAAAAGTGTAAGACTTTACATTCATCCTTATTTAATTTCACCTTATCCAATTCTGCCTTATCAATGTTTTTGCTTGTCAAGATCTTTTTGGCTCCTCATTGTCTTACAGTGTGTTTGGATCCCTCCATTCTTTGTGTGATCTGTTAATCTGAAGCTTCCTTGATTTTCTCATAGGAGCATATCTCCTTAGTATACAAAGCAACTCCATTCCCAAAGTCATTTTCCAGCCATGCGTCCATCAAACTAAATTTCAGTGATTATGTGTGATGTCAAATTTTCCTCCTTGCATTATGATCTATACTTTATTTACTTTCCTTATTACCAATACTTCATGCATATGCATAGAGAGATTGTTGACCATTGGTTTTCTGACTGGTTCCATTTTTAAATTTTATCTCCTATGAATTTCTGAATATCTCTCCTGTTATTGTTCTTGTTGTGTAACTATTCTCTATAGTCTCTAACTTGGAATGTATACACACACACACATACACACACATACACACACACAAAAGTTTTTTCCTTCCTCCTACTTCTTTTGTTTAAAGCCCTGTTCATTAGATTTGTTAAAGATGGAGGAAAGACTTATTCAACATCCCTTGTTAGGTCACTCCACCTCTGGCCAAGAGTTTACCATTCCTAGATTTTCATCACATTTTCAGATCTCATTCTCAGACATAATTTTATTAACTTTTGGCTGTTCGCTCCCCAAATCTGCCTTTCTCTTCCCCAGAACCAGTGCCAACAAAGTCATAACCCTAAGTTTAAATTTGTTGCTCTGCCATACACCTGCTTTGTGATCTTGGGTAAAGAACCTTCTTCAGCCTCAGTTTTCTCATTTGTAAAACTGGGATATTAACACAGGCACATATTACCTCCCAAGAGATGTGAAGAAAGCACTATGCAAACTATAATGTGCTATTAGACACAGATAAAGGGGGGCTATTTTTTTCAGTCTCTCTTGTTCTCTTTACCAATAGGTATATAAGTGAATATATAACTATATATGTACTACATAGATATACACTAACTCCATCTTGCTGTCATTGTCTTTCTCTTTCTTTGTTTCTCTCTCTCTGTCTCTTTCTCTCTCCTTCCCTCTCTGTCTCTTCATGTACATATATATGTATGCATATATACATATATATGTGTATATATGTGTGTGTGTATATACATATATATACATATATATATGTACACACATATGTGTGAAGGATATGTAATGAGAGAGCAAAGGTACACAATAGATGGCCAGCCTGAATACTTCAGGCTGAGATATTGAGAGAATTGAGAAGGACTGTAATGTGTTGTGTAGATCTTCTATGGCTGAGGTAAAGTTGGATAAAGCCTGCGCCAAAAAAAGCCTGAAGGGGCTACCATTTGTACCAGTAAGGGATCCAACATGGTATGCTTATACACACCTACATTCACACACACACACACACACACACACACTCTTTTACTTTAGGTGTCATTTCATTTCAGTGGTATGGTCTATATTCTGGGAAATCCAATCTTCCAACCAGTTCAGTTCACAGGGTACAAGTAATCATACATCATCATCTTCATCATCATCATCATCATCACCATAATTATATATGTATGTGTACATATATACATATATACATGGGTGTACACATATACACATTATGTGTACATACACATACATATATACACACATAAAAATCACTTACTAGGTGCCACGCACTGTGCTAAGTGTTTTACAATTATTATCTCATTTGATCCTCACAACAACCTAGGAGGTAGGTGCTATTATCATCCCCATTTTACAGATGAAGAAACTGAGGCAAATAGATACTAACTGACTTGCCCAGGATCACACAGTTAGTGTCTCAGGTCACATTTGAACTCAGCTCTTCCTGATTCCAGGCTTAGCACTATTCAATGGGACAGACATGTAAAAGAAACATTATAATAATAATAATAATAATAATAACTTGAGGGAGGGGGAGGAGGAGGCTACCAAGCCTCTGAAACCTTTCAAAGTATCTAGTGGTCCAGACCTTTATAAACATTTCTTAGTCACCCATAAATGCAAGGACCTGACTTTGGTGCTATGGAGGAGACAAAGATGGCCATACACCTCTTATAGCTCTTCCTTCCCTGGCCCCAGGCCACAGTGTCATCCACCTTCCTTCCCAAAGCAAAACTTGTTGATATTTGTATCAGGTGTCACTTCTCACATCCTTGTTTTAGCTCAGAGGTTAGATTGAAATTTTAAAAAAATTATCCAATTTTAACTGACCTGGAGTAGTACCACTGCCTATTCCTCTGTCTATGTGAGTGTTAGCTAATGGTCTCTTTGACTTATGGTATGCCCTTTCTCTCCCCAAACATGATAGACAGAGCCCCATCCTAGTGTATTATTATATGTACCCACAAAAGAAGACTTCATCCTCAAAAGATGCCTCATTTCAGCATGAGTTGATGATATTCCAACAAGCAAAATACTCAGGGCTGATTTACAACCAAGAGAAAAATTGAGGTACAGAGCAGATGTGACTTACTCCAGCTTCTCAAAAAGCCAGTGACAGAGACAGGACCTGAACCAAGACATCCTGGGACAATGGCTTGGTGGCCCCCAGGATGGGGGCATCTCCCCTGCACTTATTCAGAAGGGCTAGGAACCTGGCTCACCTCGCTCTGCTGACCAGCTTCCTCCTGATGCCTGAGGGTGTCCAGGTCCTCATCAGCAATCTCTGGGAGCAGGGCCTGATCCTGGCTCTGCCATATACTGTCACCCCCATTAAAGATCTTCTCATCAGCCAGGTCTGCAAACGGGGTTCTGGAACTCTGCTGCTGCTGCTGCTGCTGCCGAGAAGGGAGATGGGGATCAGAGTGTGGTTTAGGGTCTCGTTCTGAGCTGACGGTTCTGACAGTCAGGGATCTCCACAAACATTCACTGCTTTGTGGACTGGAGGAATAAGTGAAAGGGTCCATTGGATTATGGAACAGAGCAGTAAATGATTTTTGAATAGAACACGGAATATCAGTGTTGGAAGAGTCTTAAAACACAGACCATGGAACACAGAATGTCAACATCAGAACAGGCTTAAAATATAGACTATAACTTAGAACATCAGTAATGGAAGGGACTTAGAACATAGAATGTCTAAGCTGGAGGGGTCTTTGCAGCCAAGGACACATAACTTTGGCTGGGCCAAAGCTGACTTTAGAACAAAGAACACAGAATACCCAAGCTAAATGATACTAAAAACACTGTAAATGATAGACCTATGAGAAATCTTAGAATAAAGAAAATAGAGTATCAACTGGAAGGAGTCTTAGAATATAAGAGAGCTGGAAGAGACTTTAGGAAACAGAAAAGTGGTCAGATCTGGAAGGGAATCTAGAAAATAAAATATAAAATTTTAGACATTAGAACACAGGTTATAGGATAAAAGATCTTGAAAGGATTTTAGAACATGATATAAAATGTTAGGGCTGGAAAGGATCTTAGAACAGAATGTCAAAACTGTAAGGGAATTTTTAACCAAAAACATAAATTGTCAGAACTATAAGTACATCAAAACATAGGCTATCACGTCTGCTGAGGTTTAGAACACAGAACTCCTGACTTCCGTGCTGGATGGGTACTTTAGGACACAGACTGTTGAGAGCTGGGGAGAAGGGGGGGCCTTGGAACAACGAATGCAGAATGTCAGAATCAGAAGAAGCCTCGGGATTGCATCATGATGACCACCATGCCAACATCATTATAGCTGACATTTCTCTAGCCCTTTTAGATTAAGAAAAAGTACTTTCCTGACAACCACCCGTTGAGATAAGTCAGATATGGGTTATTATCATCATTTTATAGATGGGAAGGCAAATTCACCATTCGTTCAAAACTCATTCAGAGATTTTGTGACTTTCCAAGGTCACACAGATAATGGCAGAGCCAGGTTGTTATTTAGTCATTCAGTCGTGTACAACTCTTTGTAACCCCACATGGGGTTTTCTTGGCAAAGATACTGGAGTGGTTTGCCATTTTCTTCTCCAGTGGATTAGGCAAACAGCTTAAAGTGATTTGCCCAAGGTTACAGAGCTAGTGAGTAACTGAGGCCAATTTGAACTCAGGTCTTCCTGATTCTGGTGTAGCTAAGCAATACACAGTGGATAGAGCACCAGATCTGGAGTCAGGAAGACTCATCTTCCTGAGTTCAAATTTGGCCTCAGACACTTATGAGCGATGTGACCCTGGGCAAGTCATTTAACCCTGTTTGCCTCGGTTCCTCACCTATAAAATGAGCTGGAGAAGGAAATGGAAAACCATTCCAGTATCCTTGCCAAGAAAACCCCATACAGGGTCAAGAATAGTCAGATACGACTGAAAAACAAGTAAAAAACAACTTCCTGACTCCAGGCCCACAGTTCTACCAACTGAGACATCTAGCTGCCTCATCAGAGTCAAGACACCAGTCTATGTCTCTAGACTCCAGACTTGGTACACAGAACATAAAATATTTGAACTGGAAGAGACCTTAAATACCACCTAGTCCAACTCTTTTTTTTTTTTTTTTTGGCAATTGGGGTTAAGTGACTTGCCTAGGGTCACACAGCTAGTGAGTATGAAGTGTTTGGTCTGAGGCCGGATTTGAATTCAGGTCCTCCTGACTTCAGGGCCAGTGCTCTATCCACTGCGCCACCTAGCTGCCCCTCCAATAACTTCATTTTACAAAGGGAATGGAGTGCTAGAGAGAGGAAGATTTGTCCAGGGTCACACAAATAAGTCAGAGCCAGGACTCCGAGTCTTAAGCAAGCCAGGGTTACTTCCCCTATCTGGCAGAAACAGACCTAGAGAAGGCAAAGGACGGGTTCAAGTATGTTTTTAAAGGAGCCCAAGACTAGAACTCAGGGCTCTTGATTCCCATCAGCAAAGGTGGAAAGGTCTGCACATAAGTGAATAGGATATCATACTTCAATATCTCATCACAGAGGTGAACCTAAATGATGAATTTCCCAGCAGGTACATCCTGACTATGGGAGTCATCAGGATGTGGATTTTTTATATTTTGGGATAGGTATGAGTAAGGAAGAGGTGGGGCAGAGCTGTGGGTGTTGAGAACAGGGATGGAGGATGTGGATGAAGACCTAAGCAGCTACCAGTGTCTGACGCTGGCAGGGGTAATGAAGAGGGGAAAAGGTTTCCTGTGTGCCTATGGTGGTAGAAGTTTAGCTTTCAAACCCCTACCCCAACACCACCTAGCCCCTACCTACCTTTTTAGCTTCTCTGGATACTCCTCTTCCTTTACTCCGGGATCCTACCAAACTGGCCTTCCTCTCAATGATGATACCCCGTCTCCCTCCCATGCACCTTTGCTTGTTGTCTCCCCTGGCTGGAATGCACCCCCTCATTATCTCTGCCTCACACAGTGCCTTTCCTCCTCTCAGATGAAGGTCAGGCACCATCTTCTTCATTAAGCTTTTCCTGATCCCCAACCCCCAAGCTAATTTCGAGTGCCCTCACTCCCAAACTACTTTGTATTGAATTACTTTGGGTGTTATTTATTACCTTTATGCTGCATTTATTTTTATGTACTTATTGTCTCCCTCATTAGAATGTAAACTCCTTGTGATTATTTCATCCTTTGTACTTGTATCCCCAGTGCTTAGGATAGGGACTGGCACATCATAACTGTTGATTGATTGATTAGAGTGGTGCTTAAATGATGCAGCAAGAGGGTAGCCAAGTCACACTGGAATTCTAGCTAAGTCCAGAGGACATCCCCTCTTCACAGTAACAGCAACATGGTTTTTAAGGTGAAATATGATAGGGGAGAAAAAGCCTGGACTAAAAGTTAGAAAACTTCTGATTGGGTATGAATCCTTGGCTCTACCAGAAACTCCCTGTGAGAGCCTTAGCAAATACCTTTTCTTATCTGAGCCTCAATCTCCCCATCTGTAAAATGAAAGGGTGGGATTAGATAAATTCTAAGGTTCTCTCCAACTCTGCCATTTACTTTTATGTCAGCCTAGCTCTGATATGCTATAGCCTAGATATTATGAAAGGTCTTTTTCAGCTGTAAGAATCTATAATTTGATGAGCTGGGTCAGATAAGTGGGTTTAAGGACTCTTCCCTGCCTAAGCTGGATGGGGGAGAGGGATCCTAAGTTTGGCCAAGTCTAAGGGCCTCTGGGAAGCAACCTCTTTGCATCCATCACCAGGATGTCTCTGGAAGGGATTGGGACTGGCAGGCTAGAGATGGAACTGCTGACATGATATGAAAGGAATGAGCCATGCTGAGCAGCAATGAAGGTCAGTACTCAGCCTAGCCCTAGCAGAACAACACTCTATAGACCCCAACCCCATTTGTGAGATCTTTTACTGTCTTCTCACCCCTCTCTCTCATCTTCTCAGGGTCCCATGACCTCCAACTGCTGGGATTTAATGCTCTCCAACCAAACACAGCAGAGGGGGCATGAAAGGCCAAAGAAGATACCAAAGCTCTCATTACTACTGACCTTATGACCCTGCCTAATTCTTTGGGCTCCCATTGCCTCCAGCAGTTAACAGTGAAGCACAGCAAGCAAGACATCCCCTCTGAGATTTGTTGTTGTTCAGTCATTTCAGTCCCGTCCCACTCTTTGTGACCCCATTTTTGGAGTTTTCTTGGCAAAGATACTGAAGTGGTTTGCCATTTCTTTCTCCAGCTCATTTTACAGATGAGAAAGCTGAGGCAAACAGGGTTAAGGGACTTGTCCAGGGTCACACAGCTAGGAAGTGTCTGAATCCAGATTTGAACTCAGGTCCTCCTGATTCCAAGCCCAGCACTCTATCCACTGTGCCACCAAGCTGCCAAAAGACAATTACTAGATATAAACATAAAGCAAAAAGATACTTCCAGAGTCTAAACCCTGGGGTACTGAGGGAAGGAAGAAATGGGACCTGAGCTGGATCTCAACAGATTATTATTAAATGCCTAGATAAAGAAAAGGATTCAGGGGAGTCTAGGATGAGGAAACTTCATTTAGCAAGAACATTAAGGCAGGAAAGTATAAGGTTTATCTGGGTGGTAGTGAACCAGTCACACAGCTCTGCTCTGGGGATGAAGTGGCACATGAGAGTGACAAAGGATTGGGACAGTTAGGGAGGAAGAACAGCCAAGCCCGAGGGGCTGGATGGGCTGGAAGGCAGCAGCTAACGCCAAACATCCCTAAGGAAGGGACAGATTTCTCTTCCACTCAGAGGATGCCTTCAGCAAATAAAAACAGGTAGAGCTGACCCCCTGTGGATCTCCCCACCTACAAAACCTTCACTTGACCTTTTCACCAGTGTCACGATGACATGCCTTGTCACCCCTTTAGTCTTTGACAGTCAAATTCCCACACCTGTGGCCTCCATTTTCTCATCTTCTTTCTCTTCTGCACTCGGAGGTCCTTTCCAGCTATAAGAATCTATGAATCTATGAACCTTAAGGCACTACAAAATTGGGAGTTATCATTATTATTATAGATTCAATTGAGCCAAAGTAAAAAGTAGCTCCCATTTCTGTAGTACTTTATTACTTGTACAATCTGGCTTCTGACCCTAACACTTGACTGAAACTGTTCTTTTCAAGGTTAATCTCTTAATTGTGAAATACAATGGACTTCTCTTGGTTCTTATTCTACTTGACTTCTCCGCTCCCACAGCCACCTTCTCCTCCTGGATATCTCTACCTGGAGATGTCAGGTTCAACACATTTAACATGGCTCCCCCAAAGCCTGCTCTTCCTTCATACTTCCCCATTTCTATTGAGGGCACCCCCCTGGTTCACAACATGGAGATTCATCCTACCTCCTCTTCCCCCTCCTTCACGCCCTTGCCAAATCCTATCAATTCTACACTTGCAGCTCTCATATCCACTCCCCTCTTTGTGCTCACACAAGCCTCTATAATAGTATAGAACATCATTAGAACTCATAGAACTCTGATCTGGATTATTGCAAAAACTCACCAGTTCCTCTGCCTCTGCTCCAGGAGATTTTAATCTGGAGTCCACAGACTCCCAAGGGGTCCATGGATAGATTTTAGATAGTTCTGTGAACTTAGATGAGGAAAAAACACATCTTTATCTTTACTAACTTCTAACAGAAATCCAGCATTTCCTTTGATTATTTAAAAACATAACTTTGAGAAGGGGTTGCTAAGACTTCACTGGACTACCAAAGGGGATCAAGACACAGAAAAGGTGAGAGGCCTCTGCTCTCCCCTCTCCAATCCATCCTCCACAGAGCTGCTAATTATTCCTAAAACACAGAGCTGACACATGTACTCTTCCCAACCAAAAGTCTCTCGTGATTCCCTATTGTCTCAACAATAAAATACAAGGTACTCAGCGTAGCATTTAAAGCCCACTACAATCTGGCTTCCATCTACTCTTCCATTTTTATTTACTATTTTGTCTCTTCATGCACTCTCCTTTGAGCTGTATGTGACATTTCATCCTTCTCCTCGGTGTCTCTGCAAGAGTGGTCCCCTGTGTTTGGAATCCACTCCCTCCTCCTGACTGCCTCTTACAATCCTGAGCTTCCTTCAAAGCACAGCTCAGGAGCAGACTCCTACACCTAACCTATCCTGATCCCAGCAGCTCTCGGGGCTCTCTCCTTCTTCAAATTACTTTGCATAACTTTGCATGTACTTTGCATTCATATATATATATATATATATATGTATATATATATATATGTATATATACATATACATATATACACATCTATATTCCCGGTAAATTAGAAGCTTTCTGAGAGCAGGGATTGTTCCATTTTTGTCTTTATGTCACACAGTGGCTAGGCTCAGTGACCTGCACATAGTAAGTATTTAATAAATGCATAATGAATTGGAATTACGTTCTCCAAATGGGTCTTTATTGGCCTGTAGGGCTGCCAGTGGAAGTGCACCAGGTAAGACCTTGTCATTGCTGAACAGGGTACCTGAGGTAGGGGGTGGGGAGATATTAGGTGCTTTGTGTGGCTTTCCCTGTATGTTTATGATTACGCTAAACTGTACTGTAAATATCCCTGAGGAAATGTTTTGTGCTATGCTACCCTGCATGCTGACTGAGGTTTTGGGCTCATGGAACACCAAAGGGCTGTGTGGTTATGACTATCATAACCTCAATGACAGCTGTGTCCTTGAGACCACCTTCTAAGCCCTGGACTATTCTCTTGGGTAAGCATTTATTTTTGAATACGGGACTGCAAAGTTAGGGTTCAGAGGATTCTGACATGAGCCTGGAAAAGTGTAGCTTAGAGGATTCTCCTAGCTGTGTGATTACTCTGTAATTGTAGAAGTCACTGACGCCCTGTCCACCACTATCCCTGGAGAGGAAAGATTAGGAATCAATTGAGCTTGACTGATTCTTCCCTGGGAGGATTAATATGATAAATGAACCTGAGTATAGGTGCCAACTACTTCTGCCACCTTCCCTGATCACTCTGACATGTTCACAAGGACTGGATTGAAACAGCATTGCAGGCTTGGTTACCTAAATAAATCCTTAGTAGTGATAATGTCCAAACTGGCATTCGAGGACTTCCAGTCTGTTCCAAATCCTTCAGTTCAGTTTTAGACTATAGCCACCCCACCATTTATATACCCTGGCCTTTCCTGTTACCAGGCCTCTGTTTATGTTTTTCTGTGGATCCAGAAAAACCCTCCCAATCACTTTCAGTTGTTGAAACTACCCATTCCTCAAAGCCCAACTCACATGCAATTTTCTCTCAATATAGGAGTTCAACAGACAGAGCCATTTACAATGACAAGACCTATGTTTCAAGTTCCAACTTCAATGCTTGCAAGGTGTGTAACTTTTGACATATCACTTTTTCCTGTGTGAGCCTCAGGTTCTTTATCTGTAAAATGGGGTGAAATATTCTGATACTTGCCTTACCTACCTCCCAGGGGTGTTGTGAAGAAGGCATTTTGCAAACTTTAAAACTCCATCTAAATATGAGCTGTGAATCTTATCCATCTTTGTATCTCCCCCAATACCTGGCACAGGGCACCACAAGAGAACAGTTCACCAACAGATATTTGTTGAGTTGACTGAATGGTGGGAATGTTGAGCTCACCACAGACAGCATCAAACGAGGCTGCAATGACCCAGCACCAATCCATTCCTGCTTCCCAGGCGAGAGAGGGGTGCACTGAAGTTCACAGAGATTCAGAGACTGTTCCAAGGTCAGGTAGGGAATCAGTGGCAGAACTAAGCCTGGGGACCAAGGACAGAGAAGACAAGACCTAACCCAGTGAGCCGTGGAAAAAGCTACACTGGTCTGGGGTGGTGAGGGTGATATGGGAACAGGCTGGAAGAGGAAGCCGTGTTCTCCCTGCAGTCTCTGCAGGTGAGCATCTCCAACGTGTCCTTCCCCCATCACTCACTGCTGGGACTCAGCAAGATTTAAAGTAGAAATTCATCCGGCAAAGCCCCAAAGCAATTACAGGCAGCAAGGCCTGAAACAGCCATAGAACAAAAGCCAAGGGACAAGTAAATCAGTTCAGAAGCCTGGGAGTGGGGAAAGGGGGGGAGTCTGCCTGACTTTTTCTCTTTTCTCCTGCCCTTGAGGTGGGGCCAGGTAGAGACAGGAGAAGGCAAAATCGAGACTTAAAAATGGGATTCCACTCAGTTCAGGGGCTGGAACAGATGAATAATGAGGCTCAAGGCAGTGATGGGAGTGGGGGATGAAGGGCCATATTTTACGTCTTATGTAGGTCAATCAGGCAGGGCAGCTAGGTGGCACAGAGGAGTCAGGAAGACTTTTCTTTCTGAGTTCAAATCCAACCTCAGACACTTACTAACTGTGTGACTCTGGACAAGTCACTTAACCTCTGTTTGCCTCAGTTTCCTCAACTGTAAGATTGGGGACACTGGAAAGGGGAAATGGCAAACTATTTCAATATCTTTGCCAAGAAAACCCCAAAGAGGTCCCAAAGAGTCAGACATGACTGAAACAACTGAACAACAAAGGCCAATTAGTAGTCACACAGAAAATTGGTTATGATAAGCCACTTTTCTATAGCATTTTGAAGTTTACAACAAACTCATCCTTACATAACTAGTAAGATAATTCTTCTTCTCATTTTAGAAATCATAGGATCAATCAATGATGCCCTAAGGGCAAGAAGCACAGGACATGTTATGATTGGCCATAGGGCAGGGCTGGCTGTAGAAGGAGAGTGAAAGATAGCAGATGGCCATCCCACATTCTGCACCAGTGCCCACAAGACAGAAAAACCATACAGGAAGGTGTCTAGACCATTGGGTGGATCTATGGAGGATCCATGGGAGAATATGGACAAGAATCTCGTTGGATGAGAAAATGGTTAGGCCCTCTCTAACTAAAATGGTTTAGTCTAACACCTTCACTTTACAGGTGAGGAAACAGGTTCAGAAAGGGCCATACAACTAGTAAGCCTTAGAGTGAGGACTGAAACCCAGGTCTTCTAATTCACAAACCAGGGCCCTCTCTGCTACACCCCACTGCCTCTATTTATTCAAAGGATCATAGACTTAGAACTGGAAGGAATCCCAGAGACCATCTGGTCCAACTCTTTCATTTACCGAAGACAAACCTTGGGCTGAGAGGGGTTAACTGACTTACCTAGGGTCACACACCATATAAGCATCAGAGGTGGGTTTTGTACCCAGGTGCTCCCGTGATCCATCAGTTACACCATGTTGCCTCTTCTGTGGCTACACAATGAGTCCTAGGCCCATTCACAGACTAGTCCAGGGGTGGGGACCACATGTGGCCTCAAGGCCACCCCTGGACTAGGCCCTAGTCCTGGCACCAAAGTAAACTCTAATATACCCATACACCATTGGTTACAGGAGAGACCAGTGGGAGAGAGCACGTGTGGGTCATCATGGCTCCACCTCTCCTTAAATAATACTTAATAGCATTTATGTAGCAATTTAAGGTTTGGGAACAGCTTTATATATAATCTCACTTGATCCTCCAAAATACCCAGTGGTATGGGTGCTATTTACAGACAAGGAAACTGAGGCTGTGAGAGGTTAAGTGACTTGCCCAGCATCACATACCTAGTGCCTAGAGGAGGACTGGAACTCAAGTCTTCCCACCTCCATATTCAGCACCACACAACCTGGCTGCCTCCCTACTGCAGAAGCAACTCAGAGCCCACTCTCCTGTGACAGGATTTCAGGACTGGCCGTGCTATCCACAAAGAAGCATCTCATTCACCAGAGAAGTGGCTCCCTGAGCACATGGAGTTTGCCTCAGCTCTTAGTGATGGCTCTGGGAGCTGGAGCAGGCTACAGATTCCTTTCTTCTATCCACAACCCCAAGCACAGAGGTGGGCACACAGCACTTGGCTGATAAAATCTCAATGAACAGTACTGAAAACTGAGGTTCGGATTTTGTCTAAATATGAAGGTCATGAAGGTAACCTCCCTCTATTTATGTTTTTCCAAACAGGCTTTATTTGTCAGCCTCTGACATGTCCCAGACCACAGGATACAGCAAGTATGTGAATGATAAAGAGCTTTTTCAAGGGCACTGAAGTGAAGGAAAGAAGACTTAGACCTCATGATGGGATGATCTCAAATCTAAGGGAATAGGGCCCTATCACCATTATCTCCATCACTACCTCCTCAATCACCATCTTTGCCCTACATCACCAATATTGCCATTATCATTATTATAGTTATGCCCATCAATATCTTCACGCTGGCCACCATCATTATCATCAGTTTCAAAAAGTCCACCCTCCACACATTGCCACCTTTCTCAAACACCCTGGTTTTCACCACCACCATCACAAAGCCTGCTCTGCTAATGATCCCTGCCTTGTCTCAGAATGAGGCACTGAAAAGGAGATATTATAAAAGAAAAGTCTTGGCCAAACACGGGTCATTAGAAAGTCAAAGTCATTAGTGGCCATGGAGTTTAATAGTGAGACCCTCACTGTCTAGTGGGGACGTGAATCTTCCTCACCTCACACCTCTGGTATCTGCAAGGCCTGCCAGAATCCTCATCTAGAGACACTAGAAACATGGAGTATGAAGATTATGAAAGGTCTCCCCAACCCAAGAGCAAAGCTGATGTGTGCTTATGGGCATTCCTTAAGT
This sequence comes from Vombatus ursinus, assembly GCF_900497805.2. Lineage (NCBI taxonomy): Eukaryota > Metazoa > Chordata > Mammalia > Diprotodontia > Vombatidae > Vombatus > Vombatus ursinus. The sequence goes on along the minus strand of NW_020945014.1, from coordinate 1,506,905 downwards.
ATCCCCACCAAGTAAAGACCTGAGGGTAATGTTTAGATTTGAGAGAAGAGTCAACCAGGTCTAATAGGATGAAAATACTGTGTTCCAGGTAACAGTATCTCACCCTCTTTAACTGGGCAGAAGCATCCCTGTGCAAGCCTGGAAACAGTCTCATCAGATTTTTTTAAGAAGGAAAAGAGAGATTTTTAGAAAATTAAATCATATTTTAATTCTAGATACCCCAGAGCATAATACTGCTAATAGCTACCATTTACATAGTGCTTTAAGATTTGCAAAGCACTTTACAAATTTACAAATGTTACCTTATTTTACCCTCACAACAATCCTGCATGGTTGTTGCTATTACTATCCCCATCATACAGAAGAGGAAATTGAGATTGACAGAGATTAAGTGACTGGCCCAGGGATCACACAGCTATTAAGTATCTGAAGCTGGATTTGAATCAGGTCTTCCGGACTGCAGGCCCAACACTCTATCCACCGCACTGCCCAGTGTAGTGGAAAATAAATTCATCTTAGAGTCAAGAAAACCAGGGTTCAAATCTTGCCTTTAATACATACTAGCTGTGTGATTTTGGACAATTCATTTAAATTATCAGAGCTCCAGGAAACAGTCTACTATAAATTATAGTAGACATTAATCTGGAAAGAATTTTTGAGATTAGGAGTGTCCTAGATGGATGAAATCACAAGTCCACACCCTTCCCCCAATTAAAAAAAAATGTGTGTGTGTGTGTGTGTGTGTGTGTACACACACACACAAATATAAGTTCAATAGATGTAGGTTTTTTTTGCTTTAATTAATGTCACTGTATTTTAAGCTCTGAATTAAGACATTCTCCCTGATAGGCCGGCCAGACTGTGAGTGGGTGGATATTCTCTCTTGGATCATAAAGTATACACATCATGCATTTGCATGTATAATTATGTGTGTCTGTGTATATCTATGTCTGTTTCTGGGTGCCCAAATCTGTGTACATCCACACGATCATCTGTGCACATGAATATATCAGCATGGGTGTGTCAGTGTGTGTCTGGGTCTGTATTTGTTTCTGCATCTACTAATCCATACACGTCAATGTGTTGGTCAGTCTGTATTCACATGTGTGTGACAATGTGTCAGTGTCTATTTACATGAGTATGTATCTGAATTTGTGCTGGTAAGTGTCAGTCTGAATACTGTTCTAACCATCTATGCATATGTCTATATGTAAAGGACTGTGCATGTCTCTATGGGCATGTATTCATGCACATGCTTCTGTGTTTCTGACAGTGCATGCATATCAGTGTGTGCATCTGCGAGAGTCAATGTTTGTGCCTTGGGGGCAAGAACTGTACTTTTTTTTGTCATTGCATTCCCAGGGCTTAGCACAGTAACTGGTATAGTTAGGTGCTTAGTGTATATGTATGTATGTATGCACGTATGTATGTACATATACATGTCTTTATTTTCTAGTCTATTTGTGTGGCTGGGGACGAGCAGGTCCACGGGCAGGAAGCCATTCTGAAGGCGATCTGACCGCTTTTGCACCACAGATTTGTTCATTTCCCAGTGAATTCTCAACAATAAAGCTCATTGATAAAGGGCTAATAGCAACTCCAATCCCTCTTGGAGCTGCTCAGACACTTCTATTGCCCCCAGACCCCCCCAAAACACATTCAGGGCTGTCACAGTTTCTCTTCAGTCCATTTTTTTTTAATTCGGAGGAAAAAAGGGAAAAAAGGATGAGAGAGGATACAGGAATAAATGGGCAGGGGGTACTCAGAGTGAAGTTATCTGAGGTCAGTGGAAGGATGCCAGAGCTGCTAAATTTTATCTGTGGAAAACTCTCCCAACTGTCTTCTCAGAGCCCATGGGGAGAGTTGCTTTCAGAAGATCAGGGCCTGCCAAAGACCCCCCCCCCACTCATGTCCTCCACCATCCAAGAACCATATCAGAAAATATGCATAGTGCCTGGCTCATAGCAGGCGTTTAATAAATGCTTGTTGAGTGACCAATTGTGTGACCTTGGGCAAATTCACTGCTTCTCTTTAGGCCTCAGGTTCCCCATATGTAAAATGACCAGACATCAGCCAACCTTGAACACCTGTAGTAAGAGAGAATCCATTACCTCCCAAGGCATCCACCCTACTCCAAGTAGCTCTCATTGTGAAGAATTCCTAATACATCCTGAGTGAATTCCAGAAACGTCAGGAATTCCCGAAGGGATTCTCAGAAATTCTCCACCCTTTCTAATCCTGACGTTTTGGGGTTCACTCAGAAACTCTTCACAATGAGAGCTCTCCAGAAGTAGGATGGGATGTCTCCTCAGAGATAATGGTTCCCTCTCCTCAGTCTTCAAGGGAATACTGAATGATTATTTGCTTGGGGATATGATAGAGAGCTTTTGAATCAGGTTTGGGTCACATTCAGTGGTTTAATGGAGCTAACTCATCACAGCTTGAAAAAGCTGGTCATTAAATTTTCAGTGTGGACATTTACATCTCAGAAATTGGCAAACACTACAAATCACTACTTGATTTGTTGTTTTATTGACTACCTAGACTTAAGAAATCAATGGAGAAAACATTAATAAACCTAGAGATTAAACTTAAAAGAGTGTCCTGAATACATTCGCCTACCCCCCTCCCCAAGCCTCTTGTTAAACACTTACCAGGACATTACTGGTCACATTAGCTACCTTTTGAGGCACCTTCAATTCCGTGATTCATTATGTGTTCCCCATCTCTTCCTCTCTCTGACAGAAGTGTTATGTGACCCTGGACAATATTTTCCCTTCTTTGGGGGCCTCAATTTCTTCTTTGGTGAAATAAGAGGTTGGATTAAATACTCTCCAAAGTACATTCCAGCTCTGACAATTTAGGATTCAATTATTAAATTTCTTGTTGCCCAGTTCTGAGCATCTCAAAGATCTTTAATGGCTCCCCAATGATCTGAGGATAAAAGCTCAACTCTTTAGACTAGGATCCAAGGCCCTCCATGTTTTGTTGTTTAGTCATTTTCAGTCATGTCTGACTCTTCTTGTCCCTTTTTGGGGTTTTCTTGGCAAAGATAACAGAGGGGTTCGCCATTCCCTTCTCCAGCTCATTTTACAGAGAAGGAAATTGAAGCAAAGAGGGGTGAGAAGACTTGCCCAGGGTCACACAGCTAGTGTCTGTGGCTGGATTTGAACTCCAGACTTGCTGACTTCAGGCCTGACGTTCTATCCACTATATTACCTAGCTGCCCCGTAAGGCTTCCATGATTAGGCTCTGATCAACCTTTCCCAGCCTTACCTCACCTTATTCTTCCATATCAACCTTCCAATACAGACAATTCAACTCAAGAGACATTTAATAGAAGAGAAATCAAAGAGCAGTAGTCAAAACAACACTACTGCTCCTGGAAAGCATGTGTCAATCAATTGTCTTATGAGTCTAATCACATCTCTTTGCCCTCCCTGCCTAAAACACTCCTCATTGGCCAAATGTGTTGTATGCTTATATTAGAATATAACTTCATGCCTTCTCCTCAAAGGTGCAGGTGCCTGCCTGGTGCAGACCCTCATCATCTCACACCTGGACTACTGTAATACCCTGCTGGTCAGCCTCCCTTCCCCAGGTCTCTCCCTACTCCAGCCCACCCTTTATTTGGCTGCCAACGTGATCTTCCTAAAGTTCAAGTCTGACTGTGACACATACTGCCCCCCCCATTCAACAGACATCAATGGCTCTCTGTTTCCCCCAGGATCAAATGTAAAATTCTTTGTTTGGAACTAAAAGCCTTTCACAACTTGGCCCCTTCCCCCATTTCCAGCTTTCTCAAGCTTTTCACTCCTCCATGTACTCTGTGATCCAGCAACATTGGCTCTCTTGGTGTTCCTCAAATCCAACATTCAGCTCCAGAGTCCTTGCTTTTTCACTGACACCCCCACCTCCCCCACTATGCCTAGGATGCTCTCCCTTCTCAATTCTGATTCCTGGCTTCCATGGCTTCCTTCAAGACTTCCCTTACACCATCCCCACCCTTCACTGCTAGCACTTTCACTCTGCTGTTACCTCCAATTTACCGTCTATATCTCAGACAAGCTCGTTGAGGGCAGGGACCATTGCCTGACACATAGCAAGTGCTTAAGAAATGACTGTTGAAAAAAAATGACTATTGACTGGATTTAATTAATGTATTTTATTCACTCATTCAATATTAGGTACCTACTATTTGCAAAGAACCTGTTGGAGCTGGAGACACAAAGACAAAGAAGGAAATAGTCCTTGCCCTAAAGAACCTTATACTCTACAAGGAGAATATAATATAATAAGAACTTACATTAATAAAGTTAAGTTTTACAAAGTGTTTTCCACACAACAGCCCTATAAGGTATTATAGTATATATAGTATATTATGTGTATAATGCTGTATATATTATACATAATGTTATAGTATATATAGTTAGAGTATATTTACTATACTATTATTTTTCCCATTTTACAGATAAGAAAACCGACGCTGAGAACTGAAGTGACTGGCTCATGTATGTCTAAAATGGGATTTAAATCCAGGTCTCCTGCATCCAAATCCAGCCTTCTATCTACTCTATCACATTGCACAAACTGGGGAATAAAGAGAAGCAGGAGGCCGAATTCCAAGTATAGGGAACAGATCTTGTTCTAATTTGGTTGGGCTGCAGAATGCCTAAAGGCGAATAATGTGGAGTTAGGCTAAAAGTGGGGGTAGGGGTCAGATGGGGAAAGGCCAGGCTGAGGGATTTATAATTTTATTCCAAAGGCAAAAGGGAGGCCCTGGGAAGAGGCTCATGTTGTAGTAGGGCAGAGGATGGCTTGGAGGGAAGATAGGGAGGGAAAAGAGAAGGTGATCACAGCTGCTCAGGTAAGGAGTGATGAGAGCCCAAACAGGGGCATTATCTTTGTAAGTGGAGCAAAGGGGGCAGATGTAAGATACCCAGGCGTCTCAATCTCCCCTCGCCTACACAGACCTTCCACATTCCTTTGGCTCACTACATTACCCGTTGCCTGATAGGGCCCCCTCCTGCCTCCTCTCAGCTTATCCAAATCTTCCAAATCCTCCAAGGTTCGGTTCAAGCACTGCCTGACAGTCCCTAGCTTGGAGGCACAATTCCTGCTTCCCCTGAGCTCCTGTAGCACTTCAGAGTGCTCAAGCCCACAGAGATCAGGTCATCATATGCTGAGATGTCTTATTATCATATATCTTTTTTTCATTAAAAAAAAATACTGAACTTAACAAACACCAAATAAAATGAGCATTTCCATATACAATGTAAAACAGGAAAAGAGGATTATATGGGAAACTGAATTTATTACATACAGCTTGATTTTCCCTTTAGGTACACAATCAATTCAACATGTAACTTCCAAAGCTGCTCTGCTTGTCTGTGTTCCCTTCTGGTCTTCCTTCTCTTCTTTTCTAGGTATTTTAAAATGCTTCATTACCTTCTTATTTTCTTTTTTTTTCTTTTTTTGGGAACTTTATTACTACCTGCACCTCTCCCTCCCACCTCCTAACTAGAAAAGAAGAAGAAGAAGAAGAAGAAGAAGAAGAAGAAGAAGAAGAAGAA
>NW_020945014.1:1426810-1501322 GCF_900497805.2 Vombatus ursinus | reverse complement strand
AAGAAGAAGAAGAAGAAGAAGAAGAAGAAGAAGAAGAAGAAGAAGAAGAAGAAGAAGAAGAAGAAGAAGAAGAAGAAGGAGAAGGAGAAGGAGAAGGAGAAGGAGAAGGAGAAGGAGAAGGAGAAGGAGAAGGAGAAGGAGAAGGAGAAGGAGAAGGAGAAGGAGAAGGAGAAGGAGAAGGAGAAGGAGAAGGAGAAGAAAACCTCTGTAACACTTATGGTACAAGTCAAGCAAAACAAATTCCTACATTGGTTGTATCTGAAAACGTACACCCCGTCCTTTCCCTGGAGTCCTCCCCTCTCTGTCAGGAGGCGGGTAGCACGTTTCATCATCAATCCTTCTGAATATATCCTTTCATGTACGAATCTTATCTCCTTATTAGACTGTCAGCTTCCCCTTTCCATCAGTTGAGTCTTCCATCATTTCCTGACTTCCTTTATTCATACTGCTCTCTAATCCCATTGCCAACACCTAAGTTCCTCCTCACCACCTACTGAAACAATTCTAACAGCCTTAGATAGGTCTTCTTGGCTCTATTTCTTTGCCAATCCAGTGCTTCTAGAATAACTTTCTTTCAGGTCATAGATCTAGGTATGTCCCTCTTTTGCTCACTCCTACCTACATTTTATAGTGAACTTCCAAGTAAAATTCAAATTTTTTGGCCTGACGTTCCAGGACCTCTATATCTGAATCTCATCTTGCTTTTCCAAACTTATCTCCTACTACCACCTTCCACCCTTTCCTCAAAGTTTCAACTGTGCTTCCTGCATACGCCACGCACATTCCTCTGCATGTTTGTCCACATCACTCTCTCAGCTTGGCATAGCCTCCCTCTGGCTTTCTGGCTCTTGAATACCCTTCCTTTAAAGCCCAATCCAAATGTCACATCTTCCACGAAGCATTCCCTGATACCTGCTATCAATGACAACCTTTCCCTTCTGATCTTACACAGTCTTCTGTGTGCGCCCTGCATCATCTTTTCCTACTAGACTCTAAGCCCCAGGCAGGGATCATTTCTAGTTTGTCCGGTATCCTGGTCACGAGGCCCTGAATGCAGTAGGAGATTAATAGCTCTTTGTTGTAAGATGGAGCGATTCAGGCCAGAGAAGTACAGGCAGAATTCTGCCTTAACAATGACCTTCAATGCTCCATTCCAATCTCAGCTCTTCCACAAAGCTTTTCATGGATGAGCCTATCCAGTTCCCATCTCTCCAAACAATGTTTCCTCAGTACTTCTGCACATATCTGGTTTTGACTCTTTTTTTTTTTTCGTATACAGAATCAGAGAAGGAAGAGAAGCCCCATTTTATAGTGATTTGTGATTGGAAAAAAACACTTTCCTCAAATAACCCTGTGCCCTACATAACATAAATATTGTTATTCCCATTATATAGATGAGAAAATTTATCAAAGTTCACGGCTTAAGAGGTGTTGGATCCAAGACTTGACACTGTTCTCCTGCTTCCAGGATCATTGCTCAATTCCAGCTCTAAGAAAGCACTTTATTCTTATTTCTATAAAGAATCCCATCCTAAGCCAGAGGCCTCAGTGAACAATGTCACCTTCCTGAGGCATTAGCCTCTTTCCTCAACTAATGCAGACAGCTGCTCTCCTTGACCCATGTGTTTGGAGCTATACTAATTTCAAAGCCTTTATTCTTCCCTGACAGCTAGCTTTAGGGACCAAAAAGATGGTGATCTTCCCAGACTCTGAGCGGGCTTGTTACCCTAGGCTCAAAGATCAGCTACCCCTAATTCCTAGTTACTCTCCCCTCTGCCCTGCTGCTGCCACAGTAAACAGATGCCCTGCTTTGGCATCTGCCCCCTCTTTAGCTCCTCCACCTTTTCTCCAAACAAACCAGGCCAAGGTCTGTTTATGAAGTTAATTCACAAAGGGTTACTTCACAAAGGAAAAGAGAGTACACAAATCCAAAAAAAATACACCAGCATAAGGAGAATAGAAACACATATAAAATATTCTACCCATCCCCACACTAAATGGTCACTCACACAGCACCTTGATGAGTTTAAGACACTAGTCAATTAATCAGTCAATAATAAGAATTAAAGAGATTAATATGTACTAGACACTGTGCTGAATTGGACTTCAGAAAGGGCTGGCAGATATCATTGCTTAGCTACTCCTGTTTGTCAGTGATCTTGAAAACAGCATGGAGAACAGGACTGTTCCTGGAGGCCTAGGGAAGGACAAATGTTACCTGGCTTTTCAAACTACGAGCTGGGGTCCTTACTGTAAGATTCAAGAACATATTCTTAAAGGAATGGTTAGTGAACATCTGGAAATACCTGGAAAAGATAACTGCTGAGAGCCATCAGAACAAACTAGTTTCATTCCCTTTTTTGACAAGGGCACTAAATGGAAGGGAAATGGATCAAGGATGCAAGTGTTAGATAGAATCATGTCTATATTTACTTCGATTTAGACCAAGTAGTTCATAAAGTTTCTCATGCTCTTTTTACGGACAAGATGGGCAGAGAGGAGCCATATGATTGAGTACAGCACGGTGGATTTAGGAGTTGTTGGACACAAAGAGTACTTATTCATAACTCAACATCAACTTGGGAGGTCTCTAGTAGAGTGCTTCCAGGATCTGTCCTTGGCCTGTGTTGTTCAACTTCTGTTTATCCCACAAAGCTGGGATGCACAGTTAAGAGAATGGATAGCAGTCAGAATCCAAAAAGATCTTGGCAAGCTGGAACATAAGGCTAAATCTAATCAACTGAAAATTTAATATAGCAATAAATACAAAGTCTTACATTTGGGCTCAAAAAATCAACTTAATAAATATATTATATCAGAGATTTAGCTAGATAGCAGTTTGTATGAAAAAGAATCTTAGAGTTTTAATGGACTTTAATTTAAATTACAAAGCAAAACCAAACAAAATACACAGACAATGTGACCTTGGGCTGCATCAAGAGAGGAACAGCTAGAGGGAACTTAGAAGAGGACAGCTGGTGGCACAATGGATCAGGAGTTGAGTCTGCAGTCAGGAAGTTATGGGTTCAAATCCAGCCTCAGATATTTACTAGCTATGTGATCCTGTGCAAATCAGCCCATTTGCCTCATTTTCTTTTTCTTAACTGTGCATCCCAGCTTTGTGACATCTGCAACATCTCATAAACATCTCACCTAATGCTCTTTTCTATGAAATGGGAATAATATACAGCATTTACCTCACAAGGTTGTTGGGAGGACAAAATGAGATAGTATTTATAAAACACTTTGCAAAACTTAAAGTGCTATAAAAATGCTAGCTATTAAAAGGAAAGGAAGGGGCAGCTAGATGGCAAAGTGTATAGAGTACCAGCCCTGGAGTCAGGAGAACCTGAGTTCAAATATGACCTCATACACTTGGCACTTATTAGCTGTGTGACCCTAGGCAAGTCACTTAACCATACTGCCAAGCCCCCCCCCCAAAAAAAGACAAGGAAATAAGCATTTACATGGTACCTACTATGTGCCTGGCACTGTACTAAATGCTTTTTTAATTATTATCTCATTTGATGAACTACTTGACATCATACCACATGTAGATCAGTTAAAGAAACTAAGCACATTTAGCTTGGAGAAGAAGAGAAAATTAAGCATCAGGATGCTTGACAGATATCTTCAAATATTCATTTGAGGGACTGTCTTGTGGAAGACGGATCCAACTTATCATGATCGGACCCTGGAGGGCAGAACCGAGGCCTACCAATGGAAGCTGCAGAGGCAGGTTTAGGCTTCATGTTGGGGGAAAGGGGAGGAAGGGTAACCATCCAATAAAAATGAAACCTGGAGCTGGAGAGAGAGAACGGTCTTCTCTTCACTGGACAGCTATCCCACGTGCTGGGTTACAGACTAGATTCTTCTTCAGGCTCCATTTGGATTACACAGCCTCTGAGGTCCCTTCCAACTCAGACTCTGTGATTTTGTGACAGATTCTTAGATCTCAAAGCTGTTTCATTTAGATTTAGTCCCTAAAGCCTGGCTTGGAGCCATGATTCCCTGAGGCAAAATTCATAGCTTCCAAAGCCCTCCCCCTCCCCATCCTTGGGGGGAAAACATGTAAAAACAGTAGTGGCTTCTGCCCCAGAACATCTGTTCACTCATATGGACATGTAGACACAACTCAAAAAGGTAATGGTTAAGAGGCAACATGGTTTCATTCATGGATTCACTCACATGGAAGTGCTTAACTAGATTAATTTGTTAATTTCTTATTTCAAGCTTGTTCTCAGCCAATCAGGAAGCCTGCTGATTGACGGAGATGTGATCCCACTCACATTCCTACAAAACCACAAGTTCACTAGGAATCTCCTTTGTGACTTTGGACAAGTCTCCAGGCCTCAGTTTTCTCATCTGTAAAAACGGAGAGCAAGGGAGGATGAGTTCTAAGGTCCGCACGGGCTATAAAATCCTACCACCTACTCCTCAGGGGAGAGACAGAAAGAATTATCACGTACAGTGACAATGAATCTCATCACCAAGACAACAGAGCAGTACAACCTGTCCTGGCCCCAGAGTCCCTCAAGTTAACTTGCTCATGGAAAATTTTGGTCTCTAGTCTTTGGTTCACTTCTTCTCTTCCCACCTCAGTCCCTCATTTTCTTCTTCATCAGCCATCTGCCACATACTCTTTGTACATATGATGATAATGGTTCTCATTTCTGTAGTGCTGTGAGGTGTATAAAGTCCTTTGCTTAAATAGACTCTGTGAGGTAAACAACATAAGTCCATGGTCAGAGAATCAGAGGCCATCTATCCAACCTGTATCTGAGCAAATGTTACCCACATCCAGCTACTGCCTGAACACCTCCAGTGATTGGGAACTCATTGCCTTTCAAAGCTGCCCAGGAATGTCCATTTCTCCTTTGAATAGTTTTAACTGTTAAGTCTTTCTTGACATCATGTCTAAGCCTGTCTCTCTGCAATACCTGTAACTCTCAGATCTTTACTTTAAGACCAAAAATATATATCCAATCCCCTTTCTAGAAGACAGCCTTTCAAAAGTTTGAGTCATTCCACCAGCATTTATAATCACCTTCTATGTGCCAAACACTGCTAAGTACTTGAGGATACAAAGAAAAGCAAAAGATAATCTATACTCTTAAGGAGTTCACAGATAAATGGGGGAGACAAATATGTGCAAACAACTATGTACAAACAAGATAAAGAGAAAGGATATACTGGAGATAATCAACAGAAGAAAGACATTAATATTAAGGGGGATCAGGAAAGCCTTCTTGTAGGAGAAGGGGTCCTTGATAATTTTTTTTAAGTAAAAGAGACCAAAAAGTAGGTAGCTCTCTTAATCGTACACTGCATAGACCTGCATGGGCAGAGGGAGTTTCCTTACACTAATGTAGGCTCCCTCTAGTCCCTATCCCTATGCTTAACTTGAGTACTCTGCATTGATCACTGTTACATTAGGCCATCGTTCAAATCTATTGGGGATATTTTGGATTGTGATCCTGATTATGTCATTTAGCACCTGAAGTATCCTGGCTTCATATCATCCATAATTTTGATAAAAATGTCATCTATGGTTTTATTCAAGTCATTTATAAAAATCAGTGACCAGGTCAGGACCAAGGACAGAGCCCTACATTTACTCCTAGAGACTTCCATGAAAGAGATCATCTAGTGACAATTATTCATAATAAGCAGTAAATGACAATTATCAGCTCCTTTCCCTACAGCAAGTTTAAAGCTAGAAAGGTAAATAAAGCACTAGGGGCGCTGGGCTCCTGAAGAGAAGGAGAAGGGAGCCTGAAACAAGGAGACTAAAGGCCAAGAAACAACTTTTATCAGTTTCAAAAGTCTCCAAAAGTCCTGTACTAATGAAAAAGCCACAAGAACTCTCCATACACATCCAAACCACTATACCTGACTTAGATTAAAAGTGTAACTCCCTCTCTCCATTCTAAAGGCAGAGCATGCATAGAGCTCCTGACACAGAATGGAAATCATTAAAGATTTTGGGATTATGATTATAGTGATAATAATGATGATGGTCATGGCGCTGATGATATTGAGTTTGATGGTGATGACACGAATGGTGATGATGGTGATTACAGCAGTAACACTGAAAGGGAAGGGAGGATGGTAATGATGGTGATTCATACAACACGGAGGACGATGGTGAACATAAAGATGAGGATGAGACTGAAGACAGCCATGAATGGTTGATGCAGTGAGAATTATTAAGTTATTTTGATGATAAATATAGTAGTAATTAAGATGATAAGGATGGCGGTGATGACCATAGCATGAAAGACAGTGATAGTGATGAGGAGGAAGACAATGATGATGCCAACACAATGGTAATAGCAATGATATTTAAACGACAAAGATGACTATGAAGACTGTCACTCAACTACCATTTATTAATTACCTACTATGTGCCAGGCACTATACTAAGCATTTAGGGATGTAAAGAAAGATAAAAAGACAAAGTCTGACCTCAAGGAACTCACAGTCTAACGGAGGAGAGAATATGAAAACAAACATGTATGTATAAACAAGATGGTGAATATGGAGATATATTGGGTAAATTTTCTGATGTTTTAAAAATCCATAAATAAAAATATTAATTAGGAAAAGGAATATAATGAAAGAGATAATCATGGGATTGTAGATTTAGTGTTGGAAGGGACCTTAGAAGTCGCTGAGTCCAACCCCCTCATTTTTCAGATGAGGAAATTAAAGAGGTTAAGTAATTTGCCATGTGTAACACAGCTAGTAAGAAGTTAAAGCAGAATTAGAACCCAGGTTTTCCTGGCTCCAAGCTCCAGGCTCAACCACTGGACCATGATACCTCTTGGTGAGACTGCTAATGATAATTTTACAAATAGCTTACATCTATAAAAGTTTGCAGTGCTCTGGGCCTCATGACAATCGTAAGAGGTAGGCATTATAATCTTGATTTTAAGAATCTGGAGTTCAGAATTGTTTAAGATCACACAGTTGGTAAGTATATGAGGTAGGACTTGACCTCAAGTCTTGCTGAGACCAAATGCATTGCTATATCCACTGGGCCAGGGTTAATTTGAGAATATGAGACAATAGAGCCCTCTCCTCACCCCTCACTTAAATGCTGCTCACACAAATATTCAAAACAATTTAATTCAACTTGACAAGCATTTATTAAGCACCTACTGCCTGCAAGGTCATCAAGTGCTAATCTATTGGGTATCATCCAATCATAAACCAATGATACTATGGCACAACGGGACATGGTCTTTCACCTTCCCCAGAAAGACAATCACCATCAAACCTGTGCATACTCTTCCATTCAAACTTGTTTCCCAATGGTTATCAGTAGCAGCTACTGAATTCCAAAGACATGACCATTGATTGGTCCACTCAACCTTTGCTCTAGAAGGCCCATTCTGAGGTAATCTATTCTATCCTTCTGGTACATCTAAGCCATCCAAGACAATTAAGAGTCACATGAGTCTGGACATCCTAGTGTCTTCCAATGAAAAATGCCTCCTCCATAGACACAGATTTCAGAAAAACCTGCAAAGACTTGAAAGAACTGACGCCGAGTGAAGTGAGCAGAACCAGGAGAACATTGTACACAGTGACAGTCACAATGTGTGATGATTAACTTTGATAGTCTCTTATTAGCAATGCAAGGATCAAAGACAACTCCAAAGGTCTCATGATGGAAATACTGTCCACATTCAGAAAAAGAACTATGGAGTCTGAATACAGATGGAAGCATATTATTTGCTCTCTTTTTTTTTTCTTTTTTGTTTGTTTCTTCTTTCTCTTGGTTTCTCCCATTGGTTCTAATTCTTCTTTACAGCATGACTAATATGAAAAAGGTTCAATATGAATGTATACGTAGAGCCTATATCAGATTGCATGCGATCTTGGGGTGGGGGGAGGGGAGAGATGGGGAGAAAATTTGGAACTCAAAATCTTCTGGAAGTGAATGTTGAAAACTAAAAATAAATAAATAAATTAAAAAAAAAAGAAATGCCTTCTAGCCTAAACCTCTCTTGCTAAACAATAAGCTTCTGCTTTTTCTTTTTCTTTTTTCCATCATCAGGGAACATTCAAGTTCAAATTCAACAAATAATTCTTAAGTGCCTACTATCTGTAGAGCTCTACATTTGGCAGCAGAAGAGCTGTACAATTTAGATAAGACGTAGTCCTCATCACTAAGGATTAGATCATCTAACAGAAGAGGTAAAATAAGAATAATCATAGCTAGCATTTATAAAGTGATTTAAGGTTTGCAAAGCAATTTATGAATGTTATCTCATTTTATCCTCACAACAGCCCTGGGAGTTAGGTGACATTATGATCCCCATTTTATAGATGAGAAAACTGAGGCAGATTGGGGTTAAACTGACTTGCCCAGAGTCGTGCAGTTAGTAAGTGTCTGAGGTAGTCCAAGTCTGACTCTCTACCCTCTATGCCGCCCAACTGTTGAAGATGTGAACATATATAAATAAAACATAGTGATAGACACAGTAGAGAAGTTAAGTGCTGTGGAAAACTGAAGAGAAATGTCTGACCACGGTGGGAATGAGGGAAGGCTTCCTGGAGGAGCACAGATTGAGCTGGGCTCTAAAGAATGGGTAGGAATTCAACAAGTGAAAAGATAGGGAGATGGGCATCCCTGGACTAAGTGACAAAAAGGTACATGACCTATTGTAGGGACAAAGAAGCAGTCAGTTTGGGTGGAGGGGAGACCATGCAGGAGGAAGTTAACAGCACATTAGAGATGTAAATGTAAGGTGGCACTAGACTGGAAGGTCTTGAATGCCAGGCAAGAAATTTCTTCTTCCTTGCTGGGAAATAAGAAGTTATTAAGGTTCTCTGAATGGAAGCATGATTTGTGGAGCAGAAAGACAACCAGTCGACAGTGACCTTCCAAATAGTCCATCCCTCTTCAAGGAATCTCTCCCAAATCTGGAAATCGTTCCCTGTTGATTCAGATAAGGGGCCCATCCACCTCTAATGATGACTGGCCTTCCAGGGCTGATGCTATTTTGGGGTTTTGTTCCCCAGTCAGACTTACTGTGATGTGAACGCTCCCCATATTCGCTCATCTCTCCAAAAAGAAAAGGGCAGTGACCTGGGCTGCTGCCTGTCCAGCAAACTGTTCTGATGGGTGCTTAAGGAGGTTACTAATGGAGGCTGTAATTGATTGCCTGATGGATGGCCCAGTGGCCTCAGCGGTGGGTACGTTGACATGGTGGTCACTGACATTTTCAGTCACTGGTTGACCCAGGGTTGAACGTACACATGAATTATCACCTTTCCTGTCAGTGGATATCATTCTCCTAATAAGCATGCCATTAGGAAGCAGCCAGGAAGGCAGGGGGAGGGGCTGCTTCCTCTGCTGCTAGAAAGCAAGAGGAGCCCTTGGAATCAAAAGGGAGAATCAGAAACAGCCAACAACCCCGGATGGAGCTGGTCTCCAAGCTTCAACATGGCCTCTTGGACAGGCTGGAGGCCTGGAAACTTGCTGCATTTGCTGCAAAGCTGTTTTTCTATCCTTGGGTAAGAATATAATCCCACCCAGGAGACAAGGGCACTTACTCTCTTAGGCAGACCCCAAGTCAATCTCAGCCGGGGTTTCTTATAAGATGCAGTGGAAATCTAACTTGACTTGGAAGCCAGAAAACCTGGGTAAGAATTGATTCTGAAACTCACTTGTTACGTATTCTTAGAAGAGAGAAGATCACTTAGCCACTCTGAGCTTCAGTGTTTTTCACAGCTGCAAATGGGGTTCCACCTAATTCAAATGACTTCTATGGGCACCAAATGAGATACGGTGTGAAAAGCATTTTGTTAACATTCAACTCTTATATAAAAATCACCTAGCATGGCCACAGTTGTTATTTATTTCAACACGTGCTAAGAAACATGTATTAAGCTCCTACTGTGTGCTGAGGACACAAAGATGAAAAACAACACAGTTCCTGCTCTTAAGAAGCTCAAAATTTAATGAAAGAGGGGAGAAGGATACCACCTTTGTACAAATAAGTAGGATGCAAGGTGGGGCATGATGGGAACAAAGGCAAGAGACAGACTCATTGGCCGACAAAACTCCTCCTTCTTCTTCTTGTTGGTGAGTTATTTCAGTTGAGTCAGACTCTCTGTGACCCCATTTGGGTTTTCTTGGTAAAGATACTATAGTGGTTTGCCATTTACTTCTCCAGCTCATTTTACAGATGAGGAACTGAAACGAACAGGATTAAGTGACTTGCCCAGGGTCACAGAGCTAGGAAGTGTCTGAGACCAGATTTGAACTCTTCCTGACTCAACTCGAAGTCCGGTGCTCTATCGCCTGTGCCACCCAGCTGCCGCTCACAAGACTCCCTAGTGCTACCCAAACCAGATTGAAAACCGCAATGGGGAAATGTTTAACAAAAGAAATAAAAATATGACACAACATAGACAATGTTAGCTTGTGGTTTTCTAAGTCAGTATGCAGCCACCAGGGACTCCTTTCCATCTGAGCTTGACACCCTTGTTCCAGGGCAGAGGTGATTAACACACTGTCTGCCCTCCACACTCCCCAGTATGGCCAGAACCAAATTAAAATGTACTTGGGCATAATTTAACAAAATAAAAATACAATAAAGCACAATATTAACATGGTTTTCTAAGTAAATATGCAGCTGGCAGGGAGCCTCATGTACAGTTTGGTGGCCCCATCTCTGGCTGAGTTTGACACCACCGACCCAGGGACATTTGCAGACCAAGGGAGATCACTTTCAGCAGGGAGGATTTAGGGAGGAGGAGGGACCTGACTACCCCTAGAAAGAAGAAAAGGACTTCAGAGGTGAGGGGAGAGTGTGCTCCAGGCACATGGGACACCTTGTGTGGATGCATAGAGGTGGGAAAGGGCAAGATGAGACCAGGGAAGAGGGGGCAGCCCAGGATGACTGGAGCATCAGTGGGACAGAAGGCGGGGGCCAAGTTTCACAAGGGCATTTTCTTGATCTCTAAAATTTGCAACTTCTCTGAACTGTTGAAGGGGCTGGTCCCTCTTGTTCACAGGGCCACTAATCCCCACATACTGTTGACCTGGAGATTGTACATCTTCCTCTGGTTCTCCTAGCCTTACCATAACAGTACCCTTTTTTCCTCTGTTTACCCAAACTTAGAGTCCAGCTTTTTCAAAAGAGTACACTGATAGAGACTAATCAGTGTGGACGTGACGGAGGAAGTTCTCTGCTAACGTCTTCCTCCATTGCCTCCCCGTGCCATGGAGACAGCCCTGAGGTTTCGGAGGTGAGAGCTACCACAGTGCAATCTCTGGCAGAGTCACCCAACCTGGAAATGTTTCCCGTGGAGGCTGGGTGATAGATGCTGTCTGGCACTGAAAGCCCAACCTAGCCCAGCCCTGAGAGACACAGCATCAAAGCCTCTGACTGCTCATCAGGGGAGATGTACTTCTAGCCACAGAAACCCACGAAAGCCTCTGCTAAGGTGTGGAGGGCTGTCTTCGGGGAAAAGAGCAGGAAGGCCCACACCAATGACATCCAAATGCCTTTAAGTACTGAAGTGATGAGAAAAGGCAGAATTAAATAAACATACAAAGCAGAGAAATCTTAAGCTTTAGGGCTCAGGAATCTTGGCCTGCGATGCTTGAAATCTGGCCACAGATTCCTTTCTTCCTCAAAGATTCTACGTTTTATTTTGACCATTAAGATTCCTTCTAGTTCTGACATTCTGTATCTTATGTTCTAAGTTTTCATCCAGCCCTGACATTCTAAGTGCTAAGGCCACTTCCAGCTCTGGCATTCTAGATCCTATGTTCTAGGGTGTCATCTAGCCCTGACATTCTAAGTGCTAACATCCCTTCCAGCTCTGACATTCTAGAGCTATGGTCTAAGGTGACATTTAGCCCTAACATTCTAAGTTCTAAGGTCCCTTCCAACTCTGACATTCTAGATCCTGTGTTCCAAGGTCCCTTTTATTCAGCTCTCAAAAACTGACTCTCTAAGGCTGAATCAGCTGGCCTCCCCATCCTGATGATAACTTCAGTGGCCCAGGCTCAGCTTTGTGCCACTAACAGTAGAGTATGGAGGGGGTCCAGGCGAGGGAGCAAGCAGGCCTGCTGTTCTAGGAAAGTTCACCTGAGCTCGAGGGGCACAGTTACTGAATACATTTAATGGGCAGAAGAACAAAACTTCACCAGCACCGCAGGGTAGAGCTAAAACCAATGGAAAGAAGTTACAAGGAGGCAGATTTCTGAATAATCAGCCATTCCCAAGTGGAATGGAATACTTTGGGAAGCAGTGAGGTTCCCATATTGGAGATGCTCAGTGGAGGTGGGATGACCACTTGTCAGGGATGCCGCAGAGGGCTGATTCCTATTCAGGGAGGGGTTGGAGGAGATGGCATCTAAGGTCCCTTCCAACACGGACATTCTGTGACTCTGATACCACAACAACTGTTTAAAGTCTTCCCAGAATACAGAGGCCATCACAGTCTGAAAAAGGTTTGCATCCAATAAAAGAAAAAATAAACATATTGACATTCACCTACTTCATCCACACATACACATGTTATACATGCAAACACAGATGCATTCACATATAGTAATAAATGTTATCATTTTTTATCAAGGAGAAGTACCTTAAGTGTCACAAGTCCAAAGAAGTAGCCATCCAAAATTATGCCAATGGTACAGTGGATAGAGTGGTAGGCTGGAAGTCAGGAAGATTCATATTCCTGAGTTCAAATCTGGCCTCAAACACTTATTTCATGTGACCCCGGGCAAGTCACTTAACCCTGTTTGTCTCAGTTTCCTCATCTGTAAAATGAGCTAGAGAATGAAATGGCAAACCACTCCAGTATCTCTGCCAAGAAAACCCCAAATGTGGTCACAGAGAGTCAGACACAACTGAAATGACTGAACAACAACTAAAAGTCAAGCTCATTGGTCTACAGTTCAAAGAAATTCCATTTTCTGTTTGTTTGTTTTTTTTGAAAATCGAGACATTTGTCCTTTCCATTTCTGAGTTCTCTTGTGCTCTCTGAAAATGTCAATGATCACTGGCAGGGCTTAGCAATCATACCTTTCACTCCTTGAGGATGTAGTTCATCTGAGTCAGGTGATTTGAATTCATCAGTTCACATCATTAACAGCCAAGTTCAGACCATTCTCCTAATTGTCTCCCTTCCTTCCCTCTTTCCTCTCTTCAATCAATCCTCTATGAAGCATTTTTGACCATGTGACTCCCCTGCTCAAGAAGCTTCCCAGGCTCCTTATTACCTCTTAAGATAAAATAGAAACCCTAGCTTCCTTCAAGTCTCAGCTAAGGTCTCACTTTCTGCAAGAAGCCTTTCCCAGCTCTCCTTAATGTTCCCTCCCTCTGAGATGATCTCCAGTTTATCCTGTGTATTGCTTGTTTGTACATAGGTGTTTGCATGCTGTCTCCTCTATTAGACTGTGAGCTCCTTGAAATCAGGTTCTGTCTTTAACTTTTCTTCGTACTGCCAGCATTTAGCACAGTGTCTGGCCCACTGCTGTTTTTCAGTCATTCAGTCATGTCTGACTCTGTGACCTCATGGACAATAGCACACCAAGACTGTCCATGGAGTTTTCTCGGCAAAGATACTGGTTTGCCATTTCCTTCTCCAGTGGATTAAGGCAAACGGAGGTTAAGTGACTTGCCCACGGTCACACAGCTAGTAAGTGTCTGAGGCCTGACTTGAACTCAGGTCTTCTTGTCTCCAGGCTCAGCACTGGACCACTTAGCTGCCCACAGGAGGCTCTCAATAAAAGCTAGTTGACTAGCTGAGTGAGGCCTGGCATCTAAGGCTCTTCACAATCTGCCTCCAGTCTCAGTTTCAGACTCATGAGTCTGCCAATCTGCAGGCACAGACATGACATTGTATTTCCTGCATCCATGCTGACTTCCTTTCGCATCTCTCCTGGTATCTCCCATCAGGAATACTCTCCTTCCTCATCCCCACCTCTTGGAGGCTCAGTACGAACACAATTGCCTAGATGAGGTCAATCCTGATCTCTCAATGTATTAATACTTCTCCCAACCTCCACTGAAATCACTGTGTGTATGTTTTCTATCTACTAATCCAAATATACATTGCTTACCACTAGGAAAATGGAAGCTCCTTCAGGGAAGGGGGGGGATTGTTTCATTTCTGTCTTTTTATTCCCTGAACTTACCACAGCATCTAACTCTTAAGAGGTGCTTAATAAATAAACGAATCAAGAAAAAATATTAAGTACTTACTAAGTGCCATGCACTGGGCTAAGAGCTGAAAAAACCAACAGAAAAGCAAGAGAATCTCTGCTTTCAAACAGCTCTCACTCTAACAGGAGGAAGGGGGGAGAGGAGACAATGCATATAGCTGTGGGGTGCATGGCAAGGTCTGGGAGCCATAATTCTTGAATTGCAGTGAAATGAATTTCAGAGTTTCCTAATCCACACCTGCACACATCCATGCCCATGAATACACCACAAAAACACAGCACCCTACACATATATAACAGGCATATACCCACTCATAATGATAAACAGCACCTGATAAATGCCCATAAACCCACAAACATGTCACAGACACATCTCACATACATACAGCCCTATGATAAACACAATATGCAGACATATAGTCATAAACACAAATATAAATACATCTTATATACCCATAAAAGACATCTCAGACACACAGTCCTATGCATCCATCATATATAGACCACATATCCTTGTGCACCCAGCCCCATTCTTTCTCCCTCTTTTCTCTTGAAGAAAAGGAAGCAGAAAACCAAAGCTGCCCTGACCACCTGAAGATGTCCAGGCAAGTTCCCATCTTTTTCTGAGGTCCTGGCAGGTAAGCATACCATGAGGAGTGAGTTTTGAGAACTACATCCTAAATACTAGCACTTCCCATGAGCAACGACCTCACTTTGCCAAGCGAGGGTTGCAGAAGAGGGGGGCAATGAGAACAACCCCCTTTGAGATGGGATAAAGAGTGATTCATACTGCCCACACCTGTGCCACTGCAGGGCCCTTGGCAAAGGCACCCAGCCCCACTTGGAAGCTGGCATTGGGATGGATGAATCAATGGCAGGGCCAAGACTACAAAGTTTCTCGGCTTGCCCTGGGAGATGAGTCACACCTGGCATATTAGACAAAGGCTCCTCAGAGGCCTGTCACTCATGAAGGGACTCAGAGAAGGCTCCCATTGGGAGAGGCTGAATCCCACAGACAGTTCCAGCCCACACATTCCCATTCTTCTGACTTTCTTTGGCCACTCAAGTCTAAAGCAGGTAAACAGTCATAGACTCACAGAATGTTAGAGGCAGAGGGGATCTTAGAAGATAGAATGCTGGAACACAGAAAGTCAGAGATGGAAGGAACCTCAGAACACAGAGTGCTTGAACTCTGCATGGTGGAGCTGGAAGGGGCCTTAAAAAACTGGATGTTCGTGGAAGCATTGATTGACAATTGGAAGGGTCCTTACACAAGGAGTCTTTACCTGGCATCCATGAATTGGTTAAAAAAAATCTTAACAAAAAATCCTGTGTTTCAATATAATAGCTTTCCTTTGTACCCCCAGGTATTTCATTTTAGGCATTTAAAAGCATTATTCTGAGAAGGGCTCCATAGGCTTCACTAGATTGCCAAAGGGGTCCATGACAGAAAAAGGGCTTAAAAGACATTCAGCTCAACTCCCTCATTTTATAGGTGAGAAAACTGAAAGCCACAGCAGATAAGACTTGCCCAACCCCACCCTTTTGGAAGTAATGGAGGCAAGTTCTGAATCCAGGTCACCTAATTCCACAGCTGGTGGTGTGGTTGTCAGGGTTCTCCCTTGTACCGAGCTCCCTCTTTTTAACACAGAATGTCAAGAGCCAGCAGTGAGGTTTGAGATCAACTGGTCCAAACCACTCGGTTAGAGCCAGAAAGGAACTCACTTCCTATCACAAGGCTATTAAGAGTAAGAGCTGGCAAAGAACCTGGGCCTTCTGACTCCCGGTGGTCCCTGCTGCCACCATCAACTCTTCATCTTGTCATCCAAACCCCCCATGATTTTGCTGCAGACAGCCTTTCTAGGTCAAGTTTCCAACACCCCTCCACAACCACACCATGCTGCAGCCAGACATGAATATTCCCATTTTTCTCTGGAGGAGCAGTGGTGAGGGATGACTACAACCAAGGCATCTTCAAGAGAACTCTCTCCCTCTCTCTCACTGCTAGGAAGAGGTGGCTATCAGGCATGGTGGAGAGAGTGCTCTCCTTGGAGTTAGGAAGACCCAAGTCTAGTTCCTGGCTTTGACACCTGTAAGACATGTGGCCCTTATAAGTCAATAAACCTTTCTCAGCAGCACCGAGTTCACAGGGTTGTTGTGAGGATCAAATAGGATAATATAAGTAAAGTGCTTCGCAAATCTTAAAATATTTTATATACACATATGTATATGTATACATACACATATGTATATATATGCACACAGATATATGTGCACACACATGTATATGTGTAGGATTTTGTGCATATGTGTGCATGCACATATATATGTATACACATGCATATATATAATGTGTGATTCTGGACAAGTCATTTAACCCTCTCTGCCTCAGTTCCTTCATCTATAAAATGAGCTGGAGAGGAAATGCCAAATCACTGCAATATCTTTGCCAAGATGGGGTCATAAAGAGTTGGACATGACTGAAAATGACTAAACAACAACACATACACATATGTACATATGTGCATATATACACATACGTACATATACAAATATCTGTACACACATATGTGTGTATGTATGTGTACACACACATATACATATACATAAATACATATATATATATATATATGAAAATCAGGAAGGAATCTGTGATGTTGTCAAAACAGTGTTGGAGACTTGGGTTTCAATCCAGAGACTTTCCTACAGTCTAGACATCACAGGCCCAGTACCTATCCCTTTCTGACACTCACTACGTAAGAAGAGGCCACTTAACCTCAATGGGCCTCGCTGTCCTCGTCTGTAGAACAGACAATGACACTTGCACTACCTACTTCTCAGTTTTGTGAAAAGTGCTTTGTCAAATCTTTGTTACTATGTTCTATACTTCAGAACCCAACTCAAGTCCAACCTTCTTCACCAAGCCTCCCTGTTGTCTCTCTTTTCACCAATTCCCACTGCGCTTATTGCCCCTGATACTTGACCCATGATAGACTGGGTAGTCATGTGGATCATCTTTCCATGTGCATGTAGAAGCAGCCTGTGCGTGGGGAGCTACGTTCTCCAAGTATAGCGACGTCGAGTCAGAGGGCCTAGGGTCAAGTCCTGCCTCTGAAGCTATCTGCGTTCCTTTGGGTCATGACCTCCTTGGTTTTGTTTTCCTATTTTATAAAATGAAAGGGATGGGTTAGATGGTCTCCAAGGTCTTTTCTTGCCCTAAATCTATGATCTTATGAATCATCTTTATATCTCCCATGCTGCTGAGCACAGAAAATTGGGTAGAGTGCAAAGGCCAGAACGCCGAGCAAGGATCATATACAAGAGATGCTGTGCAGACAGAAACAAGAAGATCTGAAAACTGATTGGGTAGATGAGGTGAGTGAGTCTTGACTTGCTTGTGAATTGGAGTTAAGTGAGGCAGAGCTGCACAAAGTCATCAGCCTCACTCTCCTTTCCAGAGCCATCAAAGTCCAGTGGCAAGACACAAGTCAGGACAACTGGAGATTACCTGGGATGCAGAGGATGACCTTGGCATCTCTGATGTCTGACCAAGTTCTATGCGCTCCACAATGCCTGCTTCAGCGGCCTTCATGGCTGTTGGAACAAATCACTCTCATCTGCTCTATTCCACCTGGGGAAGTCTTCATATGCGTGGAGTGGACATCTCCCTTACTCCCAGAAGGGTCTGAGGCCTGTCAGTTATCCTTAACCTGGTTTGGCCTGATTGCCTAGAAGGTTTACCGTAGTGTAGCCACTGTGCATGCTATAGCTTCTTGGAGTCACAGGTGGCAGCTGAGTGCCAAGTGAACACTAAAAATGGATGAGCAGCCCTGAAAAGAACTTGGCAAGACCTCACATCAGAGACGACAGTCCTCTCTGAACATCCCATACACCTCTGGTCCTATCAACAATGAGGTTGATACCAAGGTTACAAAGTTGGTAACTGGAAGAATGATGGTGCCTGTCTATAGAAATGGGCAAGTTTAGGAGAGAGGTAAATTTGGTGGGAAAGCTAACAGGCTGTTTTGGAACAGTTGACTTTGAGATGCCTATAAGACAGCCAGTTTGAATATCCAGCAGACAGCTGGTAATACAAGACCAGAGAGCTCAAGAGAGAGACTATGGCTGGATGTGTAGAAGTGGGGAATACCTGTACAGACGTGATAATTAAACACCTGAAATTAGGTCACCCTGATGAGGTCACCAAGTGATATGGAGGTATGGGAGGCCCAGGATGGATCGTTGGGAGACACCCACAGTTGCATGATATGGATGATCCAGCAAAGGAAACTGAAAAAGAGAAGTCAGATAGACAGGAGGATAACCAAGAGAAAACAATGTCATGAAAACCCAGAGAGGAGAGAGTCAGTCACCACTCTCATTCACGACTAGCCCATCAAGGAGGCCATTCAATGGCTCAAAATGCTATAGAGAAGTTGAGAAGTGTGAGGACTGAGAAGGGGCTATCATACCATTTTAGGGAAAAACCATAAAGTCAGAAGCCAGGTAGTAAAGGGTTGGGAAGAGAGAGATAGGAGAGGAAATAGAGGCAACAAGTCCACAGGGGTTTTTCAAGACATTTAGCTGAAAAGAGGAGAAGAGACACATGATGATAGCTAGAGGGGAGGGGAGGGGAGGGTCTGGGGAACAAGTTTAAAGGATGGGGGTACTTGGAAGCATTTGTAGGCAGACTGGAAGAAGTCAGGAGATAGGGAGATATTGAAGATTAGAAAAAGGAAGGGGATAATGGTGGAAGCAAACTTCAGGAAAAGATGGAAAGGGATGGGATTAAGGGGGAATATAGAGGGTTTGGCCTTAGTGATTAAAAGGGCCAGGAATAAAGGAGGAGCTAGGGGAGGGTAGTGTCAAGGGGCTGTGAAATGTGGAGAAGGGGAGAAGAGGGACTCATGCCAAAGAGCCTTGAGGCAGAGGTGAGGAGGGAGCATTTTCTAAGCATGGAAAAGAGTCTGTGCAAAAACACAGAGATGGGAGATAGAAGGACATGTATGAGGAACACCAAGAAGGTTCATCTGGACTCAGGAGCCAGGGTGCTTTCCATGATACTGCTTCCCTCACCACTGTGGACCCTGAGCAGGGCTGATAAGGATTCTATCTCCACAAGATGAAAAACCAGGAGATTCTAATTTTTTTGGAAGGATAATAATAGCTGACATTTATGCAGAGCTTTAAGTTTACAAAGTGCTTTACATATATTATCAACTCCCATGAGTTCAATTATCACATTTCTCTGCAGATTATTCCTAAATCTATATATCTAGTCCTGATCTTTCCTCTGTACTCCAGAACAGTACTAGCAATTGCCTCCTGCTGGACAGCTCTCTCTGGGTGTCCCATAGCTATCCTGAACTCAACATGTCCAAAATGGAGCTCACTACCTTTCTGTCTAAATTGACCCCCTCCTCCAAACTTCCTTAAACATCCTTCAATGGCACTATCATCCTTCAAGTCACTCTGATTTGTAACCTCACACTCATCTCTGACCCTTCACTCTCATTCATCCCCCCAAATCAGTCCTTCTATCTTGTCAACTCTAAAACCACAATATCCCTAGCACCCACACCCCTCTCACTACTCACACAGACATAGCCCCAGTTTAGGCCCTCATCACCTGTCACCTGGACAACAATGTCTCCTTACTAACCTCTCTTCCTCCAGTCTCTCCCCTCTCCAATGCATTCACTGCACAGCTGCCAGATGTATGTTACTTAAACACTGACCCTACCATGGGTGAAATGAAATACAGAAAAAGCATTCTAACATTAGAAACAAAGGATCTGGGTTCAAATCCTTCTTTGAAGCATCACTCAACTTTCCTAGGCTCCTCATCCATAAAATAAAAGGGTTGGACTAAATGGCCACCATTGAGGTCCCTTTCATCTCTAGATATTTGGAACTCTGATTCTATGACACTGTCCCATTCAAAAATCTTTAATCACTCTCTACACTCTCAAGGATTAAATGCAAAATCCTAAGCTTCACATTTAAAGACCCCTACAATGTGGCTGTTATTGAACTTTCCAGTTCAATAACTTTCCAGTCATTTCTATTATTCCACTTCATGCATTCTCCTTTCTAGGCACATTGGCCTACAAGTTATTCTTTGTACATGACATTCTGTTGCTTGCTTCCATGTCCTGGTAAAATACTCCCCCTATGCTCGGAATGCTCTCCCTCCTCCTCATCATTGTCTCAAAGACTCCTTGCTGTGGTTTGCAGCTGTTCAGTCATTTCAGACTCTTTGTTACCCCATTTTTTGGGAGGGGGTTTTTTGCAAAGATACTGGAGTGATTTGCCATTTCCTCCTCCAGCTCATTTTTCAGAAAAGGAAGTAAGGCAAACAGAGTTAAGTGACTTGCCCAGGGTCACACAATTAATAAATGTCTGAGGTGGCACTTGAACTCAGGATGAGTCTTCCTGATTCTAAACCCAGTGCTCTCTCCACCGCTCAAAGCAGAGCTCGAGCGATACCTCCTACATGAGGTCCTTCCTGATCCCCGATCTCTCTTATCAGCACCCTCTCACTCTTAAAATTACTTAACTCTTGTATATGATACAAACCATCAGTAGAAGTTAACTCCTCCAGGGCAAGCACTGTTTAGTTTGGGCCTTTGCATATAGTAACAGCAGCTTAATAAATGTTTGTTGAATTAAATAGAATTATCTCATTTGATCCTTAAAACAGGGAGAATCAAAGCCATTGGGCTGGCTCACTCTAGTACTGCTTCGAAACTGTTTCTTTGGGAAGGAGAGAGAGGGTAAGTGAGCCAAGTGAGACCTCCTTTGGCACAGCAGTGCAGGGGGTGGGCTGCCAATATTTCTGATTCTATTCCTGTGTGTCTGCATTTCCCTGTGTTGGGTGGGACCCTGAGGAACTCTACAGTGCTAAGAGCTGCCTAGGGTCTGGAGTACAAAGGACATTGCAGTTTGGGGATAATGAATTAACATCACAAAATCAGCAACAGATGCATCTTCGAAAATATGTTTGGTGCTGTTTCCTCTTCTCTTGACCAAGTTTGTGTTAGACCACACCCACCTCTTATAAGAAGACTTCTGTATCTACCACAGTACTCCTTGACTTTGCCTCTACTCTGAGGGGAACATACTGGGACATATGTTCTTATCCCCCCTTAATTGTTCCTCCTTCAAACTTCATGATACCTGGAGGTGGCATCACCATTCACACAGCAACCCATGATTGAATTCTTAGTCATCAGGGACTATTCAATTCAATTAAATTCAATCATCATTAAGTACCTACTATGTGCCAGGCTTGGTACCATGTACTGGGCGTGCAAAGACAAAAATAACAACAGCCTTTGATCTCAAAGAGCTTACACAGAGAGAGAAAACAACATTACACAGATGAGTGCATATAAAATAGAGAGAACAAACAAATTTGTTGGAGGTACGGAACTAGCATTGAGAAAATCTTAATCAATGTAGATGGTGGTATCTGAGCTAAACCTTGAATGGAACTAGGGATTCTACGAGTAGAAGGTGAGGAGGGAGAACATTCCAGGTATGGGGAATAACCTATGCAAAGTTAAGGAAGTAGAACAAACATATGACTATAAAATACAGTGTTACACATGTAACTCATGACCTAAAGCCTCTCAAAGAATTCAGGTTCACACAGAATATATCTAATCCTGGAAGCCAAGTCCAAGAGGGTTGCTATCTCTTCATTACTGCCCCCAAACAGAGTTGATCCAGGAAAATTCCCTGATGTATTCAGGATATAGTTCATATTTTGATTTCCTCAAAAATGGGTAAGGGAGACCTTAGCTCCCATACAAGTATTTAAAGCAGCAAATGCAGGCTGGGTATAGGACAGCCTTCATTTTATCTCTCTCTCTCTCTCTGTCTCTGTCTCTCTCTCTCTCTGTCTCTCTCTTTCTCTCTCACACACATACACACACACACACACACACACACAATGCAGAAGATGGAAAGAATTCACAATAGCCCACAAACAGATACAGATCAACACATAAGGCACTCAAATGGCTCATCAGTTATCCTTTAAAAGGGAACCGAATTTGTAGTTGCTGTCAGGGCATTCTTTGACAATTTGGTGAAAACTTCTTTCCTACACAATTTCTCTAAGAGTCAGAACTCCCCCTGAGGATAAACATACTTTGGGAACTGCTAAACTAGCAATCCTTATCCCATCAGACCCCCTCGGGGGCCAACTCTTCCTTCTCCCTTACCTCCACCTAAATCCTCCCTAAGATTCCACCTCTACAAGATCTCATAACCATGTCCCCCTCGCTACTCCCACTGACACCATGTTGTACAGACCATTAGTGCCACCCATCCTGAGATTCTCCTGTTTCTACCCTCCTTCCTCCAATTCATCCTTCACACGGCTTCTAGACTAATCTCATTTCTGTATAGATCTTCTCATGCCACTTCTCTGATCAAGATTCTCCACTGGCTCCCTGTTGCCTAAGGGATACACGAGTCCCTTTGATTGATATCTCAGGCTCTCCACAATCTAGTGCCACCCTCCCCTTTCAACCTTATCTCAACTTGCTCCTCTCCTCACATTCCGTGCTCTAAGCAAACCAGACCACTGATGCTCTGTGCCCCTGACCATCCCTTAAGCTTGACTAGATTCATACTTTTGCTCACAATGCTGCTTATGCTCAAAATGTTTCCCTTTTCTATTTTCACACTGAATTCCTTTCCATCCTGTAGTTAAAGCCCAATTCAAATACTACTTGATCCAAGATATCAGAAAAGAGGAGATACAACTTAATGTAAAGAGCAAGAGTTCTGACCAAGGGACAACTTGTGTTCTGATTTTGACTCCCGTACTTACCACCTACATTGGGCAAGTCCCTTAACCTCTCTGGGCCTCAGTTTCCTCCTCTGTAAAATGAGGGGGTTGGATTAGATGATCTATAAGGCCTTCACAGCTCTAACTCCGGATTCTTTCTCTAATTCCTCCTATCACTAATTACTTACCCCAATTAACATATAGCATTTTGTTGATACTTTTCTAATTCACTTATAAAGTAATATTATGTATCATATTTCCATATATATGTATATGTGTGTGATGTTCCCCCACTAGATTATAAACTCTATGAGGATAAGGCCCTTGTCTTTTTTAAGACTTCATTTCCCAATTCCTAACCCAAGATTCTTCGTACACGTTTATCTGTACTTGATAATATGATGTAACTGACAGAATTGTATTCTTCCTTGCCCCACAAACTTGAAGCTTTCTCAAACGTCAGCCTACAAAAAGCCTTTCCCAATCTCTCTTAATTCCAGTGCCTTCTCTCTCTTAATTACTTCCTACTTCTCCTGTATGTAGTTTGTATTTACTTGTTTACATGCTGTCAACTTCATTAGATTGCGAGCTCCTTGAAGGCATGGACCATCTTTTGCCTTTCTTTGCATCCCCAATGGCTTAGCACAGTGCCTAGCACAGAGAAGGTGCTTAATAAATGTTTACTGACTGACTGACCCTTACCAGCACCATGCCTAACCATATGCAAATCAGAAACATTTAGACAAAGGCATAATTCAGCATTAGCAGTTCAGAACTATATGCCTGAATTCTTAAGAGCATGTTAGAGCTCCTGAGGTGACTTCAGCCAGAGGGAATAAAGCTGGGGAGGCTTTCTGGAAGAGATGATCTTATTATGTGCTGATGCGATTTGTTTAGATGAGAATATATCCTCCTCTGGCCTAGAAGCAGCTATAGAGAAAAGGCACCTGGATTATTTTGCCTATCCTGCATTGTTTCCAACATAAATTGTGCCTAGATATGGACTACATATAAAGTCAGATCTCTTTGAAAGGAAAAGATAAGTAGGTAAGTACGGAGAGATGATAGACATAAAAAAACACACCAACTAAACAAAGAACTTGGCATTTGTGAATAGCAATATAGTTTCACCTACATAGTATGCATAAATCCTTTGTGAGTAAGTAAAGGGTGCAGGAGCCCCTGTTAATCAGGAAGTAGAGGGATGGATCTTTATGGTTCCTTGCAACATCTACTGTGATTCTATGAATTCCCAAGATTCTAAAATTCAATGACTCTAAGATTCTGAAATTCTAACATCCTTTGATTATGATTCTAAGATTTTAGGACTACAACACTTATTCCAAGACTCTAAAATTTTGTGATTATGGTCATAAGATTCAATGACTGTATGAAGCTTATTCTAACATTTTGCTACATAGTTTGAAATTATATAACACTGATTCCAACATTCTGAGGCTTTTAATCCATTCTGTGGCTGGGATTCTAAGATTCTATGACTCTGACACTGACATCAAGATTCTGAGAGTCTAACATTCTAGGATTTGATGATTCTGAGAATCTATAAATACATGCTGCTTTTGCCTGCTTACCCAGCTTCCCTGGTTTTATTTCGAGGATGTAACCTAGGGGAAATTTCAAAATCAGAAGTCAAGGACTGTCCCTTGCCTCAGATTATCCCTCACTTCCAATTGTGCCTGACCCATCCCCACTGCCCATTAATCTCTCTTTTCTTTTGACTTGGGAAATGCTGCATGTTGGAGATGATAATTGTTTTCCATAAAGATGTTTTCAAGGAGGAAAAAAAAAGATGTTGATGAGCCTCATGAATAATGTCAACCATCATTCTCCATCTCCTGCACCTCCCCTGGGCATAGTAAGGCCCTTATCTGTGCTCTGAAGCTGGATTTCACACGTATTTAGATATCATTATTTCAGAAAAGAGGAAAATCGCCATTCATCCTGTCATGAAGAGAGAAGCTGAGGCAGTGCTTCATCTCCAGGCCCATTCCCAAGGTGTACAGGGCACTTAAATAGCATGACCACCATAACTGTCATCTAGGGGCTGCTCACAACTCGCCGTATAACCTTAGGTCAGCCTCAGTCCCTCTGGGTTTCAAGTACAGAGGGTCATAGAATGACTGAACTGTATATAACAAAGCTTCTTTCCCCAAGCACTAACACCTACACTCATTTGTCAAATAATTAGATTGGAAGGGGAAGACAATGAGCATTTATAGAGTACCTACTATGTGCTAGGCTCCATGCTAAGTGTTTTTTACAAATATTATCTCATTTGATCCTCACAGTAACTCTGGAAGGTAAGTGCTATTATTATTCTCATATACAGATGAGGAAACTGAGGCAGACAGAGGTTAAGTGGCTTGCCCAGGGTCACACAGCTAGTATGGATCTGAGGTCAGATTTGAACTAAGATCTTCCTGACTCCAGGTCCAGCATTCTATCTACTGCACCATCAGCAGTCTTCCTGGACTAGTTGGTCCTTTAGGTTCCCAAGAGGTCTGAAAATTACAATATAATACAATAAACATCCATTAAGTATCTATTGTGTACTGAACAGGATGCTCAATGTTGTGTTCAATGATTCTATTATAAGGCTAGGGTTCTACCTCCACTTCAATTAATGTAATCAGAGTAGCCTTGAACACCCCCACTGAAATCAATCTATCAATATAAAGTGTAAACTAAATATGATTAAGTCTTTAATCAATTTGAGAGGATTATAGGGTTTTGGCCATTGGGTGAAAGACCAATGACTTCACATAGGAAACGTGATTGGTTGAGAAGATCTAGTCTTACCTCTTGAGGCACATATAAAAAAGTACAAGCCTGCTCGAGTGGGCATTCAGGAGGTGAATCAGTCTAGTGATGGACAACTTTTAGTTTGGAGGATTCCAGGTCATGGACCACATTTGTGAGAGAGTGTACCTCATGCTCCTGGAGGGAATGTTTTCGTTGCTACATTCGTGCTATATGCCATCTTAGTAAATACCTTTGCTAAAAAATGTGTGGGAAAAAGGAAGGGAATAAATGTTTATATAGGGCCTACTATGTGCCCAGTACTGCTCCAAGTGCATTTCACAAATATCTCAGTGACAAAACAAAAAATTTTTTAAAAAGCTAATTATGTCATGCTAATTGTAATGGGGAGGCACAAAGGTGGGAATTTGTAAATAATAGTAAGAAACTCAACCCCTTAGGGCTATCCCTAGAACTTTGGGAATGAGTCATCAACTGTCTTCTGGAAATCATTTTCCCTCTCCCCTCAGTGGAAGTAGGAACTGGGGAGGTAGCCCTGGAGGGGGTGCTATACATCAAACCTTCATGGTTGTGAGTATCTCATCAGCCTGTGAATCAGTCAGAAGTTCTAGATATCTAAACCAACCTCCTCCTGCACTAATTTTAACTGGGGCACATCAAGGCCTATGGGAAGCCCTTCACTTGGGACTTGTGAACAATAGTCTATAGCTATCATTCCTCTTGTACTTTAGTCTACAAAGCACTTTCATCACAACAACACTGTGAGGAAGCTAGTGCAAATAGGATTAGCCCCATTTTACAAATGGAGACACTGAAGAGATAAGCACAATGGCCCCAGAGTCATACCATGAGCCCAGCATCAGAGCTGAAACTCGAACCCAGCTCTACTGCCTCTCACCCCAGGACCCTTTTATCCATATCCACTGATGTTAAGTGTTCTCCCAGACATAGGCTGCAATGTTCCCTCTCACCCAAGCACAAGGAGAAAGTGGGCAGAGAGATTTAAAAAAAAAATAAATTAATAAACGAATGAATGAGAATAAAGAGTTTATAGAAAAGAGAAAGAAAAAATCGTTGACAAGCTTTACTATTCCAAGGCAGTAATTATCATCCTCGCCTTTCCTGGAGTGGGTGGGAGGAAATGAGCAGCCTGTGAATATGGGGTGGGGAGAAAGGGGGAGGCAGGCTGGACCCAAGCCAATGGCCAGCCCCTCCCCCATGCCGTCACAGCTTTTGGAAGTGGGGGACTGATTTTACAAGGCCCAGAGCTTCCCTCAAAGATGGAGGGGGAAGCGATGGGAAAGAATACTTACCTGATAAAAATAATAACACATTCCCATTGAGCATTAGTAGGGTTTAGAGCTGAAAGGGACCTTAGAAGCTATCTAATTCTCAGACCCAAATCATACCAAGAACAAATTTCAGAGCCAGAATCCACATCCAAGTCTCCTCATTCCAAACGCAGGGCCTTCATCACTAGTCAATCAATCAATAAACACTAATTCAATGCATACCATGTTCTGGGAACATGCCAGGTGCTCAGATCACAAAGACAAAGATGAAACCACTCCTACTAACAAGGAGCTGACCAGTTTGCAAAGTTTTCCTCGGTACTCTGCAGGGAAGAATGATTACTTTTATTTTGCATATAAGGTGAAGTTAGAGGCCCTACTAATTGTCATACAGCTAGTTTGCAAAAGTCAATGGGGAGAAGTTTGTCTTTCTTGGCTTATTTCTCTGAGCTCTTCAAGCCCAGCCAGACCCACCCAGTCCAGGACCTTTTGGTAATATGGGACAAGATCCTCTCTAAAGCCCCTTCTGTCTTTCCAGAGACCACCTCCTCCAGGACGCTCCTGCCCTGATTCACCAGAACAACCTTAACATTCCCAGGTATGGCAAGAAGAAGTCCAGGCAGATCAAGCAGAAAAGATGCAGCCAACTAAGAAGGACAAGACTACTGGAGCTGTATCAAAAGTCTGACTCTAGACATGATGAAAGCCTCATATCTAGGACCAATAGCATCAGATAATATTCTTAGACTTACTGCAATATTCTTCCTTTCACACACTTTACATCTCAGTCAAACTAACCCTTCCTTGCTTTTTTCCTGCCTTCTCCTATAACAAAATATTCACACAAGCCATCCCCCATTCGTGGGACATACTCCTTCCTCATCTTGGCCTGCTGACATCCTCTTCCTTTGAGACTCAGCTTAGGTGGCACCTCCTCCAAGTCTTTCCTGATTTCACCTGAATCAGGATGCTGAAAATGATCTCTTCTGAAGGCAGCTTTGCTAGGTCTCTTTTCTACCTATCGCATACTATTATTATAGTATTGTATAATCCTCACCTGTAGGGCTGCTGTCACTCTGTAGATGGTAAGCTTCATGAGGGTGGGGATTGGTGCAGTGAATGAGAAAGAGCAATGAACACAGATGATATTAAGAAACTTGGGTTTGAATTTCATAACTTTCATGATCTGGGCAAGTCATTTTACTTCTTTGAGACTAAGAGCCTCAGCTGTTTCCTCATTTGCAAAATGGGGATAATAATACCAGCCTCACTTATCTCACAGAGACATCATTGAGAAAACTTAACTTACCAATGACATGTGAACTATTATCATCTACACTCTGAACTGGCCCTGTTCATATGGTGCGCATATGGGTCTCCTCTGCATATAAACAATAAATAAATGCCCGTTGAATTAATGAATGGATTGTAAACTTGGGGGATCCCAAGTGTTAGTGCCCTCCTTACCTTAAAATTGACTTTACCTTGACAATACCTTGTATTGACTTTACACAAATTTTGTACTGACTTAACTGTGTACATGTTACTTTGAAACCCTAACAGAACATAAGCTCATTATATTTGAAGGTTATGTGATTTCACTGATGTGGGAATACCCTTCCCTGATGCAAACTGCAGCTCCTCTGTAATTTATACTATCTTGGAGAGTTGTTGCAGCCAACCTTGAAGAGTTTCTCACTTGGGAGAAGCAGCCAGAGCTTAAATCCCACTGGCATGACAAATTCCTCAGAGGTAGTGACCATGTCATTTTTCATCTTTGTGACTCAAGAGCTGAATTAAGTATCTTACATGTAGCAGGGGTCTTCTGGATTGCTAAACTGACTATGGACCATGCAGCGGGGTGGTCTTGGGGGTAAATGAGATCATCAAAGCAGGTACTGAGGAGCCTTGCCATCCCCCCTTACTCTCTGGACAGAGACAATAACCACAGCATAATGACAGGGACTGGACAGAGGAGGTATCACAGACACAGAGAAACCCAAAGAAAGACAGAAAGAGACACAGGGCAGTACTGACAGTGACAAGAGCAGGAACAGAGATAGAAGAAAACCTCAGGAGCAAGTGAGGCTTAGGGCAGGAAATGCATCTGTCCAGACGGGGAGCAAACCTGTGACCTTGGTTCAGAGGCCTCTATTTCTCTGCAGAAAGTCATGCTGGTCCTCCAGAGAACTCCTCAGGTATTCCCTCCCAAGGGACCCAGCATAGTCTGCATGGAGGACTGGGGTGCCATGTGTGCTCGCAGGGATCCCCTCAGGCTCCAGCGTCAAAGAGAGGGAAACAACACTCCTATATCTGTGATCCTTTAAGATTTACAAAGCGGCCTTCCATATAGCATCCCTTTGAGGCAGGTAATGAAAGCACTGTTATGTCATTTGGCAGAGGAAACAGAGGCTCTTAGAGGAAAAATATGATTTGGGTGGAGTCACACGGCCAGCTAAAGTTTGAATTCAAGTGCCTCGATTCTAAGTTCAGCATTCTTTCCACTAATAACAATACCCACTCCCACTTCAATTAATCTGTTAAGATCTACAGCATGTTCTTCTCACCAAAGGTACTCTTGTTGCCTCATATAACAAGAATTTACATTTATTTAGTGCTCTGAAGCTCTCAAAGCAAGCCCCTTACATGCATACGTCTTTGGATCCTCACACTAACCCCGTGAGGCAAGGAGTATAAAGATTATTATACTCATCTAACAGAAGAAGAAACTGAGCTAAAGCTAGGTTGTGACTCCCCAGAACTACAGAGCTAATAAGCACTAGATAGAACCAGGATTTGGCCTCAAGTCACTTTCCACTGATTCCTAAGTATCTTTAAAGGGTTTTCATCCTTTTTCTCCCCCTCTTCCTGAAATATTTTATCCCACATCTTATTTTCACGGAACCACTGGAGATTGAATTTATTTGCCCCAAGTATGGAAAGAGGAACAGGAGGAGTAATTTGCTCAGTAGGCAATTTGAGAGAGTCCAGAGTAGACAGTGGTAGTCCATGGCTTTCTAGAAACTGTACAAAATGCCACTATCTTTGGCTAGGGGCAAGCAGCCCTTGAATATTCAGAGATAATCCAAAATCCACTCTGGCTTCCAAATACTTCCTAGCCAAGAAAATCAAGGGGCTATGCAACACTAAACAAGTCATGTTACCTCTCTGTGCCTCAGTTTCCTCATTATCAAAACGGAGGATCATAATATTTGTAGAAGAAGGGATCATTTAGCCCAACTCCCTCAATTTGCAGTTAGGTAAACTGAGGCACAAAGGGGCTAAAGAGATTTGCTAAAGGTCATGTAGGTAGTAAGCAGAAGAGTGGAGATTCAAACTTAGCTCTCTAGCTCCAAGAGGTCTTTCCAATGAACAAAACTGCCAATAATAAAAATTCATATGCATATATATAGCACCTCATTTGAGGTTATCGTGAAGTTCAAATGTAAAGTGCTAGCACTAGTTTATACATGAACTATTACTATAATAGACACCAAGACTATTGAACTTGGAATCAGGATCATAAAAGATTTAGAACCAGAAGGGAAATTTGAGACCATCAAGTTTCAATCCTTTCACTTTACAGATGAGGAAACTGAGGCACAAAGAGCCAAAGTCACTTGCTCAGGCTCACACAGCTAGTGTCTGAAGCAGGATTTGAACCCACATCTTCTTGGCTCCAAGTCCAGGACCTTTGTAGCCATAATGCCAAGCTGCCTCCTGAGACTTGGTTAAAATTACAGCGCCAACCCCTACTTACAGTGTGACCCTGAATAAGTCACCACTCAAGACTCAGTCTTCTCCTCTGGAGAACCGGAATAATGACAGCTGAACTCCTTACCTCAGAAGGTCAGTGAAAGTAAGTGTCCTGTAAAGTTTAAAGCGCTACAGAAATGTGAACTTACTATATTATGGTCATCATTGTTGACCAGCCACTACGAGGCTGATGCATCCTCTTCTACCCACAATAAGTAATGATGATGAGACAAAGAGCAATTTGCCAGAAAGGGGACTCTGTGCCCCTGTGCTTTTATTATTGTCGTTGAGTCATTTCAGTGGCATCTGGCTCTTTGTGACCCCGTTTTGGGGTTATCTTAACAAAGATAACTAAAGTGGTTTGCCATTTCCTTCTCCAGCTCATTTTACAGATGAGGAAACTAAGGCAAACAGGGTTAAGTGACATGCCCAGCGTCTCACAGCTAGTAAGTGTCTGAGGCCAGACTGGAACTGAGGAAGAGGAATCTTCCTGATTCCCAGCCCAGTGCTCTATCCACTGCACCACCTAGCTGCCCCATCCTCATGCTAGGACAGCTATGACATCACAATGTCCTCCCTTAGGGGCAAAACACTTGAAAAGCTTCATGGTTTGTCCCATTCTGTTTTCTCCAGTACCCTTTGATGTCCACACAGGAGACGAAAGACAGAAGACATCAGCCAACAGCCTAGACGGGAAAAGACAGTTTTTGTACATGTGAATCACCCTCCTATTTTCATGCCTGTTCCCAAGGCTCAGGACATCTTTGCTTAAATAAGACCCTCTTCTTTAATGAGCTCTATTAGAGCTTAAAAACATCCACTCAGCTGGAATCCCTAGAGCGACACCCATGAATTAGACATTTCTAGTAAAACTGCTCTCCTAATGTTTCACAGAATCACAGAGTCAGAGATAGGAGAGACTTCAGTGGGCATCACTTCTACCCATTTCATCAGGGCTTCGATGAGAGCAGGTGCCTTTACTATATAACAAACACTCAGCCCCACAAAGAGAAGTATTAATAGAAGCACAGTTCATAAATGGGATAACTGAGCTTCTCCATCAGAGACATTCACTGGCCTACAGGTAGATGCCACATCCCTTTGCTATGAAAACATTGACTCATTATAACTAGACCTTGATATTAAAAAGTAAATTAGATAAATGCATTAATGAATGAATAAACTGCATTCTAGTAATTATCTATATAGAAACCAGATGGTCGGTGCCAAACTGAGCTAATGGTGTCCTATAATGTTTGCTTATTACTGTGCCACCACAGAATTTTAAAAAAAAATGTTATGTAAGGTAAACCTGGATTATTTGGTATGTCTTTTTCTATTCCTCTGGGACTGGCTGGTTTTGATATAAGTATCTCTTTATCAGTCAACCCAGTACACTGCAGGGGGATCCTAATGAGGATATGTTCATAGCTTTGATTTCCACATGGGTCAACTGCCTTCCAAGGCACCAGGCTTGGTCACAGAAGACTGTGATTAGGCTGACAGACAGTTGGACAGATGGATAGGTAGGGAAAAATACAGACAGAAAGACAGACATAGGCAGACAGGTAGATAGGTTTATAGATAGATAGATAGATAGACAGATAGATAGATAGATAGATAGATAGATAGATAGGTAGATAGATAGATAGCATTTACTTTCTAGGTATCAGACCAGGGTTAAGTGCTGCATATACAAATATAAATAAGATCCTCCTTGCCCTCAAGGAGCTTACATTCTAATATAGGAGCTGGAGAGAGTGGGGAGAAGGGAAAGGGCAGTGAAAGGGAAATCTGGTGGAAAGATGGCCATAAGGGTATGGAAGCCTGGTTTCATACAAGAAGGCTGAACTATCAGAGCCCATCATCCTAGGGGCAGAGTCCAAAGTTTGGGGTAGGGAGAGTGGGGAAGAAAGGGATGATGGCCAGAGTGTAGGTAGCATGGTGTGGGGCTATATGGTCAGGAAGTAGTACGAAAGTCAGGTTCTGGGCAA
Source organism: Vombatus ursinus (assembly GCF_900497805.2). Classification (NCBI taxonomy): domain Eukaryota; kingdom Metazoa; phylum Chordata; class Mammalia; order Diprotodontia; family Vombatidae; genus Vombatus; species Vombatus ursinus. The sequence continues at coordinate 1,468,493 of NW_020945014.1, read as the reverse complement.
GATATGGTGAAGGCTCCCCTGTTAGAGCCCAGAGTCCCAGTATGACCCGACAGTGAGATAAACAGGCTATATGCCCTGCCCCTGAAAACAGCCAGAGCTATACATGCCAGAGCTATAACACACACTATGCCATTGTTTTTCATTGGACCTGTGTGAGACATCAGGAAGGTTCTAGGTAGCCTATCCCCCATTCCCTTCCTCACTCCACCCCAGGAAATTGATCTTAGAGCACACAGCCTCCTAAGGGTCATGGGAGACCAATCTCTTCTGACTGGACAGAAAACACTCTGTGAGGAAGAAAGTCTTCAGCTCAAGAGGGAGATCCCTTAGGTCAAACCAACCCATCTGCTCCCTCTCCTTCTCCTTCTCCACACCCCATTATGCCTCCCAGGAAAAACAATGATTGTACTATTGCATTACAACCCTAGCCCTCCAATCCTATGCTGCATACACCAGGGCAGGCTCCTCCACCATGTGCATGATACCTACCTGCCTTCTGCTCCTCTGTGCTCCTGCTGTGGCCACCATGGGAAGTGGGGTCTTGGACTTCTCTGCTATTTTCTATCAGACAAAGAATTGGAAAGAAGTGAGGAAGGAGGCAAGTAAATAGAGAGCTTCTGGCTAGGCCCACAGACATAATTGTGCTCATTTGACTCCCTACCACCCACCCTCCCCCAGGGGATAGAAATGGCTTAAGATAGGAGAAACCTGAGCTTTAGCCCTGACTCAATGACTAGCAAGCTAACTACGGCCTTGAGAGACAATCTTGGGGTGGTAGAAACAACCAGACCAGAGGTTATCTGAGTCACAGTTTTAATACTTATTTGCTCTGTGACTGAACACAAGTCCCTTCACCTCTGTGGGCCTTACTGTCCTTATTTGTAAAATTGGAATAATAATACTCACACCTCTACCTCAGAAACTCTGAAGAGTCATAGAAATGTGAACTGTTGTTGTTATATTAGTATACTCTTAACATGTTGGGAACTCAGTTTTTCTTATCTGTAAAATTATTATAAAACTTTCTTATCTATAAAAACTGGTCTAGGATCCCTTACAGATCTAATGTAATTTAATACTATTCCGCAAGCATTCACTGACTGCCTATGGTATAGCATAAAGAAGTTCCCACCTATGAGTCAGACTCTGCCCCCAAGTCTAAGAGCAACCTTGGATAAATCATTTCTCTTCTCTGGGCCTCAGCTTCCCTATCTGTACAACGAGGGGAGGCAGAGGTTGGACTAGATGACATAGGAGGTCCCTTTTAGCTTTGACACTGTCTTTCAAGGGCTTTTCTAGCTCAGGCACACTATGCCTTCATCTCCAAGAAAACCCTGAGCTAAGCTCAAAGGGGATGATTTGTGGGAAACTACAGTACCATAACAAAAAGACAACCCCGTCACAGAAGTAGTTTAAGATTTCCTTATTGTTATAACGGATATATAATATTTGTACTACTTACCTCATGGAGTCACTCTAAAGAAAGCACTTTAAAAACCTTAGGGTCATTTTAAAAATGGGGTCTTATTATTAGGCTTCTATGATTGTAGGTGGATGGAGTGGAGGTAGAATATGTATAGAGAGTGGTCTTAGGATAGTGGCCTTTGGGAAGATTAAGAAGCATTTGAAAAGCCAACCAAACCTAGTCAGCACATCTCAGGGATGACAAAACATAGATCACAGCAAGTTAAAACTAGAAGGAACCTTGGAATATAGATTGTCAGAGCTGAAAGGGAACTTAGAACACAGAATGTTAGAGATGGAAAGAACCTCAGAACCCAAAACCTAGAAACTAGAATGTCAGAGCTAGAAGAGACTTTAAGCACAGAATGTCCAAGCTGGAAGGGACCTCAGAATGCAGAAGGTTAATATTTAATATTTATGGTTTGCAAGGGGCTTTACATACAGTAACTCATGACTCTCAAAACAAAACAAAAAACAACCCTGTGAGATTGCAAGTTAAAGTATCATTATCCCCATTTTACAGGCAAGGAAACCAAGGCGGAGAGAAACAAAGTGATTTGTCCAGGGTCATACAGTCAGCCGCATAGTCCAGTCTTTTGAGGAAGTGCCTAAGGTCACAGAATTAGGAAGTACCGAAGCTGTGTCTGAATAGAGGTCTCCTGACTCCGAATCCAGCACTGGCTGCCTGTACTCTAAAAGAAGTCCTGCCTAAATCCCTGGGGTGTGGGGAGGATCGGATGAGCTAAGAGAATGGGGAATGGACTTTAAACTGCCCAAAAACAGACTGTACAGATGTGAGGCATTATCCAAAGCAAATCACACTGGACTCCTGGCTACCCCCACTTGGCTATTATAGAATCTTCTCCTAAGGGCAGCCCAGCAATTCTCTAAGCCTCAGGTTTTTTATCTGTAAAATCCGTAAAAATCACTGCCTACTCTACAGGATCATGGTGAACCAAATGACTGGGAACGCTTAAAGCCCTATCTAAACGGAAGGCATTTTTATCATTATTATTCCCCCTCGAAGGCACGCTGTAGGGGAGTGGGGCAATGGTCCCAGAGCCCTCACCTTCTGGGCAGCTCCATAGCGCTGGAGAACATCCAACAGCTGATTCCTCAGTCGGTCTAGCTGAAGGCGTTCCTGCTGCAAGGAGAAGAGGAGGAAATGGATGAAGGGCCCTCCTCCGGTCAACAGGCATGCCTGGGCCACCGTCCCGCCACTGCTCGCCACCACCATTCACTCCACCCTAGAGAACTAAAGGGGTTCTGGAACCTGAACTTGTGCCATTATTTCCAAAAATAACGGCTGGACGGACTGAATGGGATTGAACGGAAAGATGACTGCCCTACCAATCACTGTTTAATGCTAGAAGAAGCATCGCAAAACGCAGTTCTGAGACTGTCAGTATTCACAGTTATTAGTGACATCTCCTGACTCAAATTTGAATTTATAAAGGATCATAACTCTAGATGGGACCTCAGAGACCATCAAGGCAGTCCAGCCTCCTCATTTAAGTGACTTGTACGACGTCAAAGAGGTAGGAGGGATCAGAGTCAGGAGTCGAACCCTGGTCCACTGACTCCACGGTCGGAGCTCTTCCTTTGTTTTAAAATAATTCTTTTTTAAATTAACAAATCTACTTTCTCTTCCACCTCTCACCCCATTAAGGAGGGGGGAAGAAAAACAATTTCCTTTTAACAATTATACATACAAAAAACAAAACATTCCTTCATTGGCTATAAACAAATATTTGTGTGTGTATATGTATATATATAATACATGTGTACGTGTGTACATAATATGTATGTATATATTTGTACATATATACATACATGTTATATATATATACACACACACATACACACACACACAGACACACACAAACACACACATATATTTATATATATGTGTGTAAAAATTCTGCACCCTGAATCCATCCCTTCTCTGCCAGGAGGTAGATAGCATGTTTCATCATTCTCTTCCTCCAAGGGATTCATGAATGGTCATTGCAATTGTCAAAGTTCTAAAATCTTTCAAAGTTGCTTTTTATCTTACAGCATTGCTGATATTGTATAAATTGTTCTTCTAGTTCTCCTCATTTTCATTCTTTATCATTTTATACAATTTTTCAAAATGGGTCACTTTTATGATATTGATGTTACAGTATAAATTCTTCTTCTGGTTCTGCTCACTTCACTCAGCATCAGTTCATACAAGACTTTCCACGGTTCTTTGAAACCAGCTATAGAACCCTCATTTCTTACATCACATTAGCACTCTATCACATTCATATACAACCATTTGTTCAGCCACTCCCCAGTTGATGAACATCCCTTTAGTTTCCCTTTTTTTTTGCCACCACTAAAAGTGCTGCTAAGAATAATTTTTGTACATAAAAGATCTTTTTTTCTATTTTTTAAAATATCTTTTAGGTATAAGCTTAGCAGCGGTATAGTTGGGTCAAAGGGTATATATTGCTTAGAAACTTTTTTGTATATCATTCCAAATTGCTTTCTGGAATGGCTGTACTCATTCACAAGTCTATCAATCAGTGCATCAAAGTCCCTGTTTTCTTACAACCCCTCCAACATGTGTCCTTTTATTTTTTGTCAATTTTGTCAATATGGTGGGTGTGAGGTAGAACCTCAGAATTGCTTTAATTTGGTGTTACTATCATTTAGTCATTTTCAGTCATGTCTGATTCTTCGTGACCCCATTTAGGGTTTTTTTTGGCAAAGATACTGCAATGGTTTGCCATTTCCTTCTCCAGTTCATTTTACAGATGAGGAAACTGGGGGCAAATCAGGTTAAGTGACTTGCCCAGGGTCACAAAACTAGTAAGTGTCTGAGGCCAGATTTGAACTCAGAAAGATAAGTCTTCCTGGTTCCAGGCCTGGTACTCTATCCACTGTGCCACCTAGCTGCTCTTGCTCTAATTTGCATTTCTCTAATGAGTGATTTGGAGCATTCTTTTTTTCATATGACTACAGCTAGCCTAGGTTCCTTTCCTTGAGAATTTAATGACATAGGAAGATCCTTACACCATTTATCAAAAGTTCTTATTTTTATAAATTTGACTCCATTCCTTATATACTTGGAAATAAGACCTTTATCAGAGAAATTTACAATAAAGATTTTTTTTCCCAGTCTGTTCTTTCCCCTTTTAATCTTAGCTTTACTGCATTTGTTTATGTAAAAACATATGCATGCCCTCCCCTTCTCCTGGTAGAATGTAATTTCCTAGATAGCTAGGACTGTTTTGTTTTTGTCTTTTGGGTCTCTGCACATAGTAGGCACTTAATAAATGCTTGCTGACTGACAGACTGATTAATTGATTTCTCTCTCTCTCTTCCGGTCTATAACTGTGCAAAGTGCTCTACTAGCCCACAGCACAGAAGAAAACCATCAAAACGGGTTGCATTTCATAATGGGCCATAAATTCTGTGTTAAGTGCACAAAGTTCTCCAGGCTATCATTTAAACACCAACTTCTGGCATGAAGCTATCATGGCATCAGATCAGTGCCCTGGCAGTTTGCAATAGAGCAGAACACCAGGGTAAGAGCCCATCAGTTCATCATTAAACCACATAGGCAACTCCACAGTAAGAGCCATGACTTTTCTGAGTCTCCATTTTCTCCTCTGTAAAACAGGGGAACAGAGTAGCTTATTTCTGAGGCCTCCTAAGGCTCTGGATTTCTATGATCATGTTCATGGTCATCACCTGTTATTTCAGGCCCTCAACACAACTGCTTTAGAATTTTCCAAGAGTAACCTAAGCAGCTTCCCCATCTCTGATCTAATCTATCTATTCCTCCACAGGCTACTGAATTAATCATCATAAAACTCTCATCCTGTTCTGTCACCATGTGATCCCACTGATGATGGTGATCCCAACAATGGTGAGGATTATCATGGTATTAGGGGGTTTTATGGTGATATTAACAGTAATTTAATAATGATATAGTGATGGTAATAATGGTGAGAGTGATAATGAGGATGGTGATTCTGGTGGTCATGATGATAGTGATAAAGATGGCAATAGCACTGATGTTGGCATCAGAGAGTAAACAGTGATGATGACCCTTTCCAGATGAATAAGGTAGAAAAAAACCATGGATAATGACTGCCTTACTCCTTACAGAATAAGGGGGAAATACCTAGCCAGCTATTCATTTGAAAAATCTCATACGGGTCTTAGGTGGCCATAGACTCAAGAGTCCTCGCCAGGGTGATACGGCTGCCAATTTTTTTTTTTTAAATTTGATTCCAGATTGCATATTTAGGAGAATGCCCAAAACAAAGTGTGTGACTGTCTCAATTTACTGAGAAGTGTGTTTCAACTCAATTTAAAGGCAAACTTTCTAACAATCAGAGTTGATCCAAAACTGAATGGGATTTCTAGGAAGAGTGAGTTCCTCATCCTTTCCTGTACACGCAGAGGATAAATGACATCTTGGCAGGTGGCTAATGAAAGTGATTCCTGTACTAGGTGGGACATCCCTCATCCCTTGATTGGTAGGATTCGAACACCTCTGCACAAGGTTTGCAGTTCTTTGGAGTTGGCAGGAAGGCCAAAAGCTGAATCTCGCCCTCTCCCAGACCCACCTTGCCGATGGCTGGGGGTCAGGTTTCCAACGTGATGCTGTGACCACCGCACATACCTGAGACAAGCCCCGCACGAGCTCTGACAGCTGCTTGATGGTACTGACGCTGGCACAGATGGTTTTATCGGTCTCTTGCTGTGATGCATGCCTGGGGAGCAAGGGGCAGAATGTCCAAGGGAGGCAGAGATACAGAAGAGAGATTGGAAAGAGATGCACATACAGATGCAGATCAGCACAGGGAGACAGAAACAAAGGAAGGGGAAAGGAGATGGAACACAATAACAGAGAGGAATGTAGAGATAAATGGAAACAGAGGGAAAGAGACAAAGAGACAAGAAAAGATACGGAGACAGAAATACAGAAATTAAGAAAGACACAAAGAGAAACAGAGAGACACAGATGAAAGGAAGAGGTAAAGATATAAAAAGAAAAGAAGGAATGGCAAAGGAAGTTAGAAAAGGGGAAATGAGTATGAGGAAAGGGAAAAAAAGATAAAGAGAGGAGGAAAGCAGGAAGGGAAAGGGAAGAAAATGGATAGAAGGAGTCAGAGGGAGTTAGGACAAAGAGAGAGAAGAGAACATTTACAACTGAATTTTCAGGCCAGGGATGGTCAATAGGGGCTCCCAGACTAATAGGAGCAGCACTACCTATGGAAGGTGATTCTCCAGGTATGCAGATAGCCAACATCAACTCCCTTCCCTGTACGTACAGCAAGATCTGGGTGAACAGATGCTGTGATTGTTAGCAGGACTAGGGTCCAAATGCGATGATGCTTCTCAGGTCTGCTTCAGACTTGCCTGTATTGTGATCCTTTACAATATTCCCCTAACTGCGTCACTGACCTTCCCTCTCTGACCCTTTGGATTCCCCATCAATCCCAGCTGTGGAACAGGGCTACAACTGAGCCTGAGGATTCAGATTTCACCATTATGCATTCTTGGACAATAGAGTACCTGGCCTAGAATCAGGAAAACCTGAGTTCAAATCCGACCTCAGACACATACCAGCTGTGTGATCCTGAGCAAATCACTTAATCTGTGTGCCTCCGTTTTCGCCTCTATAAAACGGGAATAATAATAGCACCTATCTCCCAGGGTTGTTGTGAGGATCTAATGAGATAATAATTGTAAAGTGTTTAGGACTGTACCTGGTACATAATAAGTGCTACACAAATGCTGGTAATAATTATGATAATGATGATGATAAGGATACTGCATTGGGACTCAGGACAGCTGGGCTGTGATCCTGGTTCTTGACTCATATTTTATGGGGAAAAAAATTAGGCCATTCCCAGAGAGTTCTTATTTTTCCCCTCTATTCCATAACTCACATAACTCAGATGCCTTCCCTCACTATCTCCTCCTTTATCCCTGTCTCACATGAAGAGGAAGGCCTTCTCCTGGCCAAAGCAAATCCCTGTACATGCACAAGTGATCCCATTCCATCCCATCCTCTCCAGCAGATTGCCCCTTTTATCATCCCTACTCTCTCACTAATCTTTCATTATTCTGTCTACTGGCTGTGTCTTAATTTCTCGGTCCTCATCCTTTCTGACCTCTGACACTCACTGTCTCTGACACTGTCAGTCACCCTTTTCTCCTTGATACTCTCTTCTCTCTCAGTTTTCCTGGCACTTCCTCCTGCTGCTTCTCCTCCTATTTGCCTGACTGCTCCTCTTTTCTCTCTTTTTCTGCATCTTCCCCCAAGTCATGCCCTCACCATGTTAATGGTGGCTGTCCTGGTCCCTCTGAACATCTCTCTAGATACCATTTCTCTTAGTGACTAATGGATTTGATTATCATCTCTACACTGATGATACTCAAATCAATTTATCCAGCCCTAACCTCTCTGCTGATGTCTTGTCTTGCATCTCCACCTGCCTAATGGACATCTCAAATTGGCTGTCCTGCAACATCTTAAACTCAACATGTCCAAAACAGAACTATTTATCTTTCTGCCCAAACCCTCCCTTCTTCCTAACTTCTCTTCCTCCCAGTCACCCTGACCTTAAACCTCGGTATCATTCTCAACTCCTCATTCTCACCACTTATACCCCATCTGTTGCCAAGTTCTATAGATTTCACCTTTGTAACATCTCTCCTAGGACACTGACACCATCCTGGTGCAGGTCCTCAACACAAGACTAAAATCAGTGTGTGTATCAGGATAAAGTCCTCCAGACCTGAACCTCACATTTTTTATGAACTAATTTAAAAATGTCCCAGGGAGTAGGTCATACACTAAAGGAAGTGGTGGTCCATTTTAAAGTGTGAAAATTCAAGGAATCATATACTTCTAGAGATGGAGGGACCTCAGAAGGCATCTAGCCCAATGGGTAGGAATCTTCTCTAAAATATCCCTAAAAAACTTTCAGCCCTCTGCTTAAACATTTCTACTGATGAGAAGTTCACCCCCTCACTAGTAAGTCTATTCCATTTTTAAATGATGGGAGCACAGTCACAATGGCTGGAGAATTGCCTAGTTTAATACTGGTTGTTCCCCATCATCTGCTTTAATGCAGGAAATAATAGAGGACAGAGAATTCCTTCTGTTACATTGAGAATGAATTCCTCAGGCCTATAAGGATGACACTAGAGGGGTAGAGATAAATAGTATAAATGTTGAGGGACAGGGCTGCATGGGGCAGGAGGGTGGGAAAACAACACAATCATTGCCTTCAAAGATCTGAGGTACTGTTCTGGGGCCCAAGCAGCCAGAAATAGAACCAAAAGGGAAAAGTCCTTAGGAAGTAGATTTAGGCTCAACATAAGAAAGTGCTTTCTAACAATAAGTGATGTATGATAGTAGCCTTGGGCAATAGTGAGTTCCTCATCATTTTAAGATAAGAGGGTTATGTGATTTGAGATACTGCAGATTCCTAGGCAGTATGGCTTGGACTAGATGATCCAAATATAGATCTCTTCAAATAAAAACATTCTATAATTCTGTGATTTTCAAACAACCATTAAGATCTTAGGCTTCAACAACAAAAGTATAACATTAAAATCAAAGGAGGAGATAGTCACAAGGGCCTTTGCCCTGTTCAAAAAAAAAAAGCACACACACACTAGAGGAGAGATTCTTAATTTTTTTTTAAGTGACAGACCCCTTTGGCAGTCTGTTGAAGCCTATGGATCCCTTCTTAGAATTATTAAATGCACAAAATACAATATATAAGATTACAAAGTAAACCAATTATATTGAAATAAAGTTAACAAAATATTAAATGTTCCAACTTCATGACCTTCTGAAATCTATCCATGGACCCCCTTGGGGACATGGACTCCAGGTTAAAAACCCCTGGTTTAGAATACTCAGTTCTAGGTGTTACATGTTGGGAAGGGTTTTCATATACTTTGGTGTTTGGGCAACCAGAATGGTGAGAAGACTACAGACTGCCATATGATCCGAGGATCATTCTGAACTAGGTGAGATTGGGGGATCATTTCATTTAACCAGCCCCTATATTTTACAGATGAGAAAACTGAGACCCAGGCAGGTTAAATGGAAAATGGCTTTCTCAAGGTTATACATGTAGTAAATAGCTGAGCTAGTTTTTTAATCCAGGGCCTTAAACTTCAAATCTAGCGTGTCTTTAACTAAATCAGGCTGCAAATAAAGGAAATGGATATGTTAGCTGGGAGAAGAGAAGACTTGGAGACCCAGGATCAGTTGCTTCAAATATCTGATAAGAAATCAGAAAGAGAAGCAACAGAGGGAAGTGAGTGGAAGGCAGATTCTAGATCATCAGAAACAAATATTTCCTAACAATTGGGGCTTCTCAACAATTTCACAGACTCTTGTGGGGATATTGTAGAGGTAACCTCTGTTCAAGTATGGATTGTACCAGATATTCAAGGTCCAGCTCTAAAATTTTGTGTTTTCTCTACTCAATCATCTAATTATTAATTTACCCATTCAATCATTTACTTAATCCTTCATTCAAACAATTACTCAAGCTCCATACAAAGTACCTACTCTCTCTACATGTATCCTGCATGTATCAAGGTGTTGCATGTTGTCTCCCCCATTAGCTTGTGATTTCCTCAAGGACAGTGATATCATTTGCCTTTTTTTGTAACCCTAGCCCTTAGTACTGGACCTGGCACATAGTAAGTGCTTGAAAAATGTTTGTTGACTACTGATTGTCTGAGAGAAGGAAAAATGGCATCATTAATGCCCTCGAGGAGTTCACTCCTAGAATCAGAGTCAGAAGATGAATGATGTTCAAATGAGGGGAACGCCATGATTGGAGCAACATGTGTGGGGATGAGCCTATCGTGTAAAGGGAGAACAAGGAGACTATGGAGTGGGTGTGTGCTAAGGGAAGGAAGATGTAGAATTAGAAAAGCAAGGTAAAACCAAGCATTAAATACCAGGCCAATCTTTTTGTAGGAAGAAGCATATCCTATTTCCCAGCCCGTTTCCTGTATCTATGGCCATGGGCAAGTCTATAATCTTCTCTAACCCCCAGTTTCCATATCAATAACAGGCAAAAATTATGCTATCCACCTCATAGGGTTGTTGTGAAGAATGTTGTTCAGTTGTGTCTGACTCTCTGTGACCCTATTTGGGATTTTCTTGGCAACTGCAGTGGTTTGCTATTTCACTCACCACATCATTTTACAGATTAGGAAACTGAGGCAAACAGGGTTAAGTGATTTGCCCAGGGTCACATAGCCATTAAGTGTCTGAGGCTGGATTTGAACTCAGGAAGATCACTCTTCCTGACTCCAGGCCTGGCACTCTTATCTACTGTGCCACCTAACTATACAGAAAGCATTCTGTAATTTGTTAAAGTGCTAGAGAAATGGGGTTGTTTTATTGTTGCTGCTATCATTTATCAAAAGTCTTTTCAAGACCCTCTTGCCTCTCTCAATGATCTGGTAAAGAGTCCACAGAGAAGCCCAAAAGGGAGGATGGTAGGATAGCCACTGCTGCCAAACTCCCTTTTCTCCAGCTCTGAATTTCTTCAAATAGATGAGAGTTATGAGAAAAGACCTTTTCTGCCATCCAGACAGCTGCCAGACCTTCAAGCCAAGTAAAGGCAGTAGACTCACAAAGGAGTAGCCATTTTTCTAGTTCTAATAAAATCTGATAGTTTGGGCCAATAGTAATAACAATAACAGATAATACTTTTATAGCGCTTTGAGGTTTGCCAAGTTTTCCTCACAAGGTAGGTGGTGAAAGTTTTACTATGTCCAATTTAAAGATGAGGAAACTTTGAATTCAAGTTTCCTGACTTCAAGCTCAGCACACCACCCAAAATGCATGCAGTAGGCACTTAATAAGTGTTGTCATTGTAAATGTTGCCCCATTTTCCAAAACAGGGATAATGAAGCTTCAGAACTATAAGGCAGTGGTAAGACTTCGATTCCAGGCCAAATCCTAGACTGTATTATTAAAAGCATGACATAGAAAAGGAAGTGGGAATCACTTAGAGAAAGTATGAGTTTATCAAAAATAGGTCATGTCAGACTAACCTCAATACTTTTTATGAGATTGTTAGTAGATCAGGGGAATGCCACCAACACAGAATGCTTGGATTTTAGCAAAGCATTTGACAAAGTGTCTCATATTATTCTGTTGGGGAGGGTGGAAAGATGTGAATCTGATCACGAGACAGTTAAGTCAATTCATTAAAGGTTGGATGGCCAAAGAAAAGAATAATCATGAATGATGGCAGGAGGTCTCCAATGAAAAGCCCCAAAGATGTGGCCTTCTCCATGTGCTGCTTAATAAACTATATGGATGAATGCATAGCTCATGTGTCTATTAAATGTTTAGGTGACAGAAAGCTGGGAGGGAAAGCTATCATGCTGGATGAAGGAACTGGGATCCAAAAAGATCGTGACAGACTAAAATGACAAGCTAAATCAAGTAAGATGAAATTTAATAGGGAAAGATGTAAAGTCCTAAACTTGGTGTAGAAAAATAAACTGCAGATATTTAAGATGGCCAGACAAGAGTTTGTATAAAAATAACTGGGAGTCTGAGTGACCATTAACTTTAACTGGATCAACAGTAAAACATGCCAGCTAACAAAAAGGGGGGGGGGGAGCTAATGTAGCTTTAATTAAATTAATCAAAGCATAGAGTCCAGAAAGATGGTGGTGATAGGATTGCTATACTCAGCCCTTGTAAGATACCATCTGGAGAACTGTGTTCACTTCTGGACCTCATGTTTTGGGATCAGTGACAAGCTGGAAAGTGTCCAGAGAAAGAGAACCAGGATGGAAAAGGGATTACAGACTGGATGACAATGACATAAAATGGTCAAAGGAATGAGGGATGGTGAGCTTGGAGAAGGGGAGACTTAGGGAAGAAATGATTCTTGCCTTCAAGCGTTTGGAGGACAGAATTAGACTCCTTCTGCTTGGTCCTCAATGGGAAGCAAAGGGGCAAAGTTTAAGAGAGGCAAATGTCAGCAAGTGTCAGATAAAGGGACAACTTCCTCCCAATAAGAGCTTCCTAAAAGTAAAAAAGGCTGTCCCATATGACAGTGAGTTTCCCATCAGTTGCGGTGATCAAGAGGAGGTTTGATACGTACTTGGCAGAATGCTAATGAGAAGATTCCTGTGTTAGACTGAATATCCTCTAAGGACCCTTCAGTTCTGAGATCCCATGAATAACATCCCAGAATGCTCATGCCTACAGAATGGAGAACTACATGTATGAGACATTGAAACAGCTGGGTAGAATATGGAAGGACCACAGGACTGTAGATTCAGAAGACCTGAATTCCAATCCATGCTCGTGAACTGGTTAAACTAGCCTCCCTGGGTTCTGATTCTGCCAGGAAAGAGGAACATGGAATGCTGATCAAGACAACTATTTATTTATTAGCCTTGTGAGGGGAGTTAGAGGGGTGGGGATGACTAGGCAGTCCAGTCCAGCAGCACAAAGGGGTACACACCACACACACACACACACACACACAAACACACTCTTCTGCTGGCAGTAATCAAGGGGAGGGGTCAGGGTGGTGGTCTGTGTAGGAGGAAAGAAAGCATTCATCTCCACCAAGTTGCAAGGAGCCTTCTTCCCATGCACCATCAGTCCTGGGCCACCTCCAAGGAATGAGTTGGAACCTGGGCATTTTATTTTCTAACATGGTCTTTTTAGGAAAGGGGCAGCCCTAGAGTTCCTACTAGCGGAGTTTTTTGAATGATGTCAATGGGTCCCTTTCAACAAGGAAGAGGGCCCAAATATTAGTGCTGAACTTGCTGCCTTGATCAGTTTAGATACATAATAATCATAATAAAGACAATAGCCAACATTCATATAATGCTACTATGCACCAGGCACTGTGTTACAAACTTTACAAATCTTATCTGATTTTATCTCACAGCAACCCTGGAAAGTAGGTGCTCTTATTATCCCCAATTTATAGATGAGGATACTGAGGCAAATAGAATTAAGTGACTTGCCCAAGGCCACAAAGCTAGTAAGTATACTCAGGTCTTCCTGACCCCAGCATTCTATCCACTGTACCACCTAGCTGCGTGACTTTGGGCAAGTTATTTTGATTCTATGAATTTCCACTGCCTTATCTACAAAATGGGGACAATAACAGTTGAATTACTTCCCTTAAAGTTTACGGGAGGAAAGTTTTCTGGAAATCTTAAAGCATTGTAGACATATCAGTTGATTCTGGATGCTATAAAGGGGATCCCTGTTCAGGTGTGGGATGGACCCAGGGTAACTAGCAGAAGCCAGGTCTCCTTCCAAATCCAATGCTCCTTTCGCTACACCATGAGAACACATATTGGCAGAGACAGATGAGACTCTAGTGCCCGTCTATTCTCCCTCATTTTGCAGATGGGAAAACGGAGTCTCATGAAAGGTTAGGGAGGAGTCCAAGGTCACACAGCAATTTAGAGGCAGGGCTGAAAAGAAAACTTGGGTTCACCGGCTCCCAGACCAGCCGCCGCCCCCGATTCTTTTCTGCCCTTCCCTGCAGAGGGACAATGTTATCCAAAGACAGTATAACTGTGTGTATTGAGGTTTGTGGCTTGGATTTCCAGCCAACCAAGTTGTTTCACTCTGGGGCCCAGAGGAGAAGAGCAGATGGCAGGAGGGGGTTGTGCTTACTCAAGACATTCTAAGCACATGAGGAAGAATGATACTGTTTCCTCCCGCTTCTCTCTCCCCTCTCAGGGCTACCCTTCCACTGCCACTTGCCAAACTCACATGAGCTGACAAACTGGGGGTGCTGGGGTGCTGGCATCCCTCCTGGAGTGCTGGCTCCAACTCCGAGAAAAAACACTACCATTTAAAGTGAGGAGCAGAAGGAGAGAGAGCCTTGAGGGCCCTGTACTTGCAGCCACAGGACCTGAGTTCAATTCCCAGCCCTGATGTATATTAGCTATGTAACCATGGACAAACCCCTTATCCCCTCTGAGCTTCAGTTTCCTTATCTGTAAAATGAGGTGATTTGACTGAACCTAGAACATCCAGAGATGGAAAGTAAGAGTCTAAAAAGTATTGGCCAGCCACATGTTGGCTCCTCTCTAGTCCCAATTACCCTTTGGATATATTTTTAAAAATCTTCTCAAATTATCACATTAGGCACTGATTGACAAACCCACAATCCCTAACTGTTCTTCTATTGAGCAGAGAAAAGAAAACATACCTTCTGATCAAGGCCCCCATACCCCACATCTCCTCTAACACACAAGAAATCAGTAATGCTCACTGTCTCTTGCTGTCTGCTCAGGTCCTTCCCTCCCCCCCCACCTCTTTCTGTCTGCCTGGTTTCCTTTTCCATTGCTTCTCTCCTACCTCCAACCTACTCTGCTTTCTTTCTCCCTCTATTCTGCAGTGTGCCAGGAATCTTAAGGGACTAAGGTACAGTGGAAAGATAACTGAATCAGAATGTGTGAACCTAGCTCTACTGCTGACTTGCAGTGTGACAGTGAATGCCTCTCTGGGCCTCGGTTTGTTCTTCTGTAAAATTAAAAGGTAAAGAGGCAGCAGGGAATGGTGCAGAAAGCACTGGCTCTGGCATCCAAGGAGCTGGGTCCAGCTTCCACCTCTGTTGTTACCTGTGTAACCCTGGGCAAGCTACTTAACGTCTTTGGACCTCAGTGTCCTCAACTCTAAAATGAGGAGGTCACATGAGAGAGGAAGATAAAGCATTTACTAAGTGCTAAGTGCCATGGATATAAATACAAACAAGCAAGACAGTCCCTGCCCTCAAAGAGCTTACATTCTAACGGGGGAAGACGAGACAACACATAAAGGGGAGCTAGAAACGCATGAGGGAAGGAAGGAAGGAAGGATGGGAAGGAGGGAAGGGAAGGAGGGAGGGAGGGAAGGAGGGAGGGAGGGAGAGAGGGAAGGAGGGAGGAAAAGGAAGAAGAGAAGGAAGGAAGGAAGAAGAGAGGGAAGAAGGGGAAGGAAGAAGGGGAAGGAAGAAAAGAATGAGGAAGACAGGGAAGAAGGAGAAAGGAAGGAGAGAAAGGAGGAAGAAAGAGGAAGAGAGGGATGAATGAGGAAGGAAGGAAGGAAAGGAGGGAGGAGGGAAAGGAAGAAGAGAAAGAAGGAAGGAAGGAAGGGAAGGAAGGAGGGAAAGGAAGAAGAGAAGGAAGGAAGGAGGAAGAGAGGGAAGAAGGGGAAAGGAAGGAGAGAAAGAAGGAAGGAAGAAGAAGAGAGGGATGAAAGGGGAAGGAAGGAAAGAAGGAAAAAAGGGAAGGAGGGAGGAAGAGAGGGAAAGGAAAGAGAAAGAAGGAAGGAAGAAGAAGAGAGGGAAGAAGGGAGGGAGGGAGAGAAGGGCAATGCAACTAGCAAAGAGGAGGATAATGGAAAGAGACCACTTGTGATTGAGTGAGGGGAAGCATGGCTAGGGTCCTTCTTACATGGCGGGGCAGGAGATGGAGGAGGAAAGAAGACAAAAAGCATAGCCTCTTGTACCAGAGAAGGCTGGCTATGGACTAAAGAAAGGACTTCCAGGTCATAAAGTGCCAAGAGTTATGAGTCACTACTTTGTTATGTGTGTCCCTATGTCTGTGCTTCTCTACCACAGTACAATAAACTGACCCTTCCTATGGACCTGTGTGTATTTGTGGAAGACTACGTCCCCGGCTTTTGTGGGGAACGTGTTGTACCAATTATCTTACTCTATCATCTTAGTAAATGTCACTGCAAAAATATAAAGTTTACTAGCTGATTATTAAGGGGAAATTTATTAATGGGGGCTTGTGGGTGTTAGCAGTAGCATCATATAAGTTTACCCTGAAAACTCTAAGAGTACATAGCAGCAGCCCTTCTGGGGACCTACCCTGCCAATGCAAATGCTGGTTTGGGGAGTAACCCAGAGGGGGTTGCTACACGTGCATAATGTCATCTAAAAGAAATCAGGAAGCCCACCGCCTTGCCCCAATAATAACTTCCCAATCAATCTTCTGGGGTAAATCATAGAAATTATAGAAGGCGAATGTACACAAATATCAACTGGATAAAGCAGACGTTAGTATCACTTGCGCCTTTTTTCTCAAACTTCCTCCAGTGTCAGGTGTCTGAGTAGTCACCAGCAAGGGAATGTAAATTTGTACAGTTGGCAGAAGCCGCAGTAGGTGAGAGAAAATACAATGCAAAGATTAGGAGGTAGAAAAAGCAAGGGGGAAGGAATCATACACATGAAAAGGATTATCATCAACTAATATAACTCCCTCCTCATCAATAAAGTCAAGGGATCATCAGTTGACAGCCTGATGTTAGTGACCTGATATGGCCAGTTGCCTGCTGTCATTCATAGCATCATGGGATTCAGAACTGGTAGAGACTTTAAAGATTATCTTTTCTAACCCTTCATTTTTGACAGCTGAAGAAACCGAGGCAGAGGGAAGTAACTTGCCCAAGGTTATACAAGGAGTAGCAAAGCCAGAATTTGGACCTGGGTCTTCTGACTCTAAATCAAATGTTACAACACTTGAGGCAAATTATGGTTAAAGCGGACCCAGAGTGGAATGCTTACCGGACTGTGAAAGTAGGGACTGTCCTTGTCCTAGTTCCACAGTGATCGACTTGTGAACGCTGCTCTGTCTTACTCGGAATGGTGTATTCGAGGAGATAGCGTCTCATTTCTGTCTTGTCTGCCTGGATCTGTCCCTAAGGGGATAGCAAGGACAACTGCGAAAGAAGCCTCCCTCAAAAAGATAAGGAGGGCGTCACCTGATGATGGGGCTTTGTCCCAGACGAGGGCGAATGGATCTCTGGTTTGGGAATGTAGCTCTGATGTTGGCCACATCTGAACTCCATCACTATATGCCCAGGTGAAAAAAAAAGATGCACCTTTACAGCTGCCTATCAGAGTCTGGGGACATAGGAGGTAAGCGGTCAACAGGTAAGATGAGGAAGGAATCTTCTAGACTCCAGGGCATTTGCTCCCTGAAGGAAAAAGCATAAGCGACTGGACAGAAGAAAACCTAAAAGTTGGCAGAGGGTTCTCACAAAAGAGAAAAGGTGTCACTGCAGTATTCCGTGACCAAATCTATCCATGCTAACAATGACACTGGCTCATGTTTAGTTGCAGCAGGAAAGAATAGCTTGAAAAGTCCTGTTTACTTGGCTACTATGAAATGTGATCATTTATTAGTTTAAGCCTACATAGGCACAATATGCATTTATTTGTTTATTCATCTCTCTATCTGCTTATTTTTCTGTTTATTTATTTATTTTAACCAGACCTTGATTACAGTATAAGAAAGTGTTGGCAGAACTAAACTGCTTAGAGAACTTCAAATACATTGATGAAGGCAGATGTGACTTAAGACAAAGATGAACTTTCATAATAAGATGATATTGACAGTGAGGACAGATTTTTTTAATTACTTGCCTCAATAAAAAAAGTGTAAACAGGATGATGGCACACGAAATCACTCCCTGTTCTTCACCGATGTGGTCATATGTCAGAGTTCTTACGACTGTGGGAAAGCCCTTTCCTCACTTAGCGACTCAGTTTCTTCTTCTGTAAAATAACAAGGTTAGACTCAAAACTCCCTAAGTAATCCTCTCAAATTCAATGCTTCTTTTTCTCCAATACAATTCAGCACTGAATTCTTGTAAGGAAGCACTGGGGAAGACAGCGTCCCCCTCCTTGGTCAGAAGTCTGTTTTCCTTTCCAGGACCAATAGAAGAACAATTAGTGACTTACGTCTCTGCCGCCTACATTTTTGAAGGCAGTGTAGCAAGTTCCCTGGTTACCTTGGCCGAGGTGAGGGGACAGGGGGAACCAATTAACGAAAGCTAGTGGTTTCCTGAAAGCTTTTGAAATCCTGTCCCTTTGGAAATCCTTAGGCACCAGACAGAATGAATAGTCAGGGCCAGTATAAAGCACTGATTTTTTGGGGTTATTGTCCCCCTTCTTTTTTGTTAGGGTTTCTTTTGGCAGCAGGCACAGGGACAGGATTGTGACATTACAGCCCCCTACTTGGACTCCACGACAGCTTTCAAAGGTTACCTTCTATGACATTCCTACCTATTCCCCAGCTATATAACCTGGGGCAAGTTACAGAATTTTAGGGTCACAGATTTAGGCCCTGAAGGGACCTTAGGAGTCATCTTGTCCAACTTCTTTATTTTATGGAAGAGGAAAATAGGGCCAAGTGAGTTGAACTGACTTACTCTCATCCTGTTTCCTGCTCTATAAAATGGGCATAATATTTGCACAATCTCCCTCCCAGGATGGTTGTGAGGAAAGTGTTTCGTTGACTATAAAACCCCACAGAAAGGGGACTTATTGTTATTGTTACATAGGGACTGACATAAGGTAGATGTCTGTTGAATGTGCTGAATCAACTCATTATTGCAGGAAATATCCCTCAAGAGCAAACAGAAGCCTAAGGAAAGCATGTGTAAAACAAACAGGGTCCTGTGTTCCTGCAACATCCCTGGGCTAGCATGATCTAATAACCCAATCCAGCAGGATTGACCCCTGAGAAGGGGTCATCCAGCACCCACTTGAATAATAATAACTAGCATTAATACAGGGTTTTAAGGTTTGCAAAGCACTTATCTTAATTTATTAACACAACAACCCAGTGAGGTAGTTGCTATTATTATCCCCATTTTACAAATAAGGAAACTGAGGCAGAGGTTAAGTGACTTGCCCAGGGTCAAGCAGTTAGTAAGTGCATCAGGCTGGATTTAAATTCAAGTCTCCTTGACTCAAGGCCCAGTGTTCTACATACTACACTTGAAGACCTTCAATGATGGCAAGCCCACAATGTCCCACGTCAACCCATTTCACTTTGAGACTCCTAGAATAGTTAGGATGTTCTGATTGGAAATTGGACTCTCCAGGACTTCACTTCATTTCTACCAGATCTTCACAATGAGCCAGGCTGAAGTCTAACTCCTCTTAGGATGACCCTCCAAATCCCCATTTTACAGATGAAGAAACTGAGGCAGATAGACGTTAAGTGACTTGCCCGGGGTCAAGCAGTTAGTAAGTATATCAGACTGGATTTGAATTCAGGTCTCCCTGACTCCAGGCCCAGGGTTCTATATATCACACTTGAAGACCTTCAGTGGTTATTGGTCATGATCCACTTAATCCTTCTCTTATCCAGATGAAATGTCTCCATGCCTGCAAGTACTCCTGGGGGATCAGAGCTCCCCCAGGATGGACAATCTCTAATTTGTCAACACAGCACTCAAAAATGTCTACAATACTTTATATATTGTCTGACCGAGGCAGAGAAAAGTAGGGCTATCGCCTTCTCCATTCTAGACGTTATCCTTCTAATAAGATAACAGGAGATCAGAGTGGCTCTTTTTGGGTGCCATGTCACAAGTTAACTCACATATAACTTACAGTTGGGTGGCCCACTGGATAGAGTGTTGAACCTGAAGTTAGGAAGACCTGAGTTCAAATCTTGCCTCAGATACATCTACTCACAGGATGATCCTGGACAGTCAGTCAACAAACAAGAATTAAGCACATACTCTCTTGCCAGGTACTGCACTTAGTGCTGGGGATAAAAATAAAGATAAAAAAACAGTTCTGGCTCTCAAGAAATTCACAATCTAATGCCATATCTAACCTCTCAGTTTCCTCATCTTTAAAATAGGGATAATAATTGCAACTAACTCACAGGGTTGTGATGAGGATCAAAT
The DNA here is from genome assembly GCF_900497805.2 of Vombatus ursinus. Taxonomy (NCBI): domain Eukaryota; kingdom Metazoa; phylum Chordata; class Mammalia; order Diprotodontia; family Vombatidae; genus Vombatus; species Vombatus ursinus. Next base: position 1,448,302 of record NW_020945014.1, on the reverse strand, counting down.
GAGACAGTATATGACAAACAAGACAGTTAGGTGGCACAATGGGTAGAGAGCTGGGCCTATGGTTAGGAAGACCTGGGTTCAAAACTGACCTCAGATACCTACTTGCAGTTAGGTGGTACAGTGGATTGAGAGCCAGGCCTGGAGGCAGTAAGACTACCCTTCCTGAGGTCAAAACTGGCCTCAGATGCTTATTAGCTGTGTGACCCTAGGCAAGTCACTTAACCCTGTTTCCTCAGTTTCCTCATCTATAAAATAAGCTGGAGAAGGAAAAGGCAGACCACTCCAGTATCTTTGCCAAGAAAACCCCAAATGGGGTCACAAAAAGTCAGACAATGACAGTGTACAGGCTTTGGAAACACCCTCCTCGAACTCTCCTTGAATTTTCCCACTCCCCATCAAGGCAGTCTCTAGCATTCGCCTGAGGCTGTAATCCACTCAACTGGCCTTTCATTGGCCTATGCCCAATCTCCCAATTCTCTGGGAACCTAAATTTAGCCCAGCTCTCCGCTGTCTGTTACCTTGGGATGGGTCTCTTCCCACCCTTGATCCTATCTTCCCAGTCACTCTCATCAAGAACCTCCCCAGAACCCCTCTCCCAGGCCCTTCCACTAGTCACCCCAAACTACTTGGCCGCTCCTAGATCCCTCCCAGAGTCTTTCTATGTATAAGATCCACCTCCCCTCCACTAAGGTTCTCAGATTCTTTAAGAGTCTAGCCAAGAGCTCAGATTCTTAAAATCTATCCGATCTAGAGATTCAGTTTCCTCCTCTGTAAATGAGGTGGCTGGACTAACCAGTGTGCACAATGCACACAATTTCTTTGTTCTAAATTCCAAGGTCCCTCCTAGATCTGGCAGGCTGGGTTCTAGAAACCTCTTCATGGATCAAAGGATCTCTGAGACTGGAGGGACCTCAGAGGAAATCTAGTCTAACTCCTATCCCAAAAATTCCCTTTAAAAAGAAGAACAAGCGGTCCTCCAGACTCTGCCTGAAGACCCCAGTGAGTGTGATTCGCCACTTCCCTTTAGGGAAGCTTTAGGATAGCTCTTCCCCTATCTATCTTTTCTCACAACTTTCTAGAATCTGTTCTCCTAAATGGAGGTCCTTAAAATTCAACCTTGGACTGTCCTGATTTTTGAAGGTCTTGATACAGCCTTAGCTTATATCACTGGCATTAAAGGAGAAGAAAGAAAGACGGCAACACTAGTCCCCAAACAAATCATCCCCCCAGTCCCGGTAATGAAAATTAACGCTTGCCAAGGCAAATCTTCTGGGATGGGGCAAAAGAAAGCTGCAAAGTAAAATGGGAGAAAATCAATAAAGGACAAGACAGACCATTGAGAGAGGCAGGAAAAAGGCCCTCAGAGGTCACAGAATCCATGCCTCTGTCTCAGGAAAGATAACATCTAGGATAATTTAGTCATAGGAGTAGCACAAGGAACAGTAACTCACATTTCTATCCTGATTTAATATTTACAACGTACTTTCTGCACAATACTACTCCCTGGGGAAATGTAGTACAAGCATCCCTCCCCACTTTAGAGATGAGGAAAGTGAATCTCAGAAAAGGTCAGTGATTTGGCCAAGGCCACAGCAACATGGGCTGAGATTCAAACCCTAGTCCCCTAGTAATTTAATCATAATAATGAATGGAGGTGAGTGACAGAGTGATATAATGGATGGACAGCCAGCTTCTGAGGCAGGAGACATGGGTTCAAGACCTGCCTCGGTTATTTATAGCACAATCTTAAGAGAGTTACTATCTTAAGAGTAGTCACTTAAAGCCCCTCAGTTCCCCAGTTTGTTTGTTGTTCAGTCACGTCTGACTCTTCGTCACCCCTTTAGCGGTTTTCTTGGCAGAGATACTGGAGTGGTTTGCCATGTCATTCTCCAGTTTGTTTTACAGATGAGGAAACTGAGGCAAACAGGGTTAAGTGACCTGTCCGGCGTCACACAGCTAGCAAGTGTCTGAGGCCAGATTTGAACTCAAGTATTCTTGACTCCATCCACTGCAACACCTAGCCACCCAGTCAGTAACTGTTTTAAGCCACTTAGGTGGCAAAGCACATGCCAGATTTGTATTAGCAGAGAAAGTTTTCTCCCTGGGAGTTCCTTATACCAATGAAATCATAGATCTAGTTTAAAAAAAAATTGTGATAAATGACCTCTGAGTATGCAGTACTTTTCAAGGAAGGGATAAGTCCACACTCTCATTTCATCTTGCCAAAAGCCAAGGGGGGCAGGGAGAAGGGAAGGCAGAGATTATTCTCCACATCTTCTAGATATGGAAATTGAAGCCCAGTCAGGGGAAGCAAGTTACCGAAGGTCACAGAACAAATCTGTGACACAGCTAGACCTGGAACTAGAAGCCAGGTCTCCTAATGCCAGGACTAGAGTTCCTTCCATTCCACTATTCTCTCTTAAAGCCCCACAAATATTGGGGTTTCCTAGTGTCCCTTGTCTCCTGTGCCAACGTCTAACAATCCCCACTCCTCAAAAAGCAATCCTCCACTGAATCTAACCCAAATTCCTCTCATTGTAGCTTTCAGACTATTCCTTCTTGACCTCGATGGAGACCAGAACAATAATAATAGTCAGTCACAGTTATAGAGTGCTTTATAATTTACAAAGCATTTCCCTAAAAATAGCTCCAATAATAATTGCTAACATTTATATAGCACTTACTGTGTGCCAGGCACTGTGAAAAGCACTTCTCAATTGTTATCTTATTTGATCTTCACAATAACCCTGAGAGGCAGGTGATATTATTATCCCCATTTTACAGATGAAGAAACTGAGGCAAATGGAGATTAAGTGACTTGCCCCAGTGTCACACAGCTAGTAAGTGTCTGAGACCAGGTTTGAATTCAGGTCTTCCTGACTCCCAGCCTGTGCTCTGTCTACTGCACCACCTAGCCACCCCGTATAAATCTTATCACCATTTTGCAGAAGAGAAAACGGGGATTAGGAAAGGGGGAAGTCATTGTCAGAGGTCATGTGGCATATCAGAGGTAGATCCAGGCCTCAAATCGAATCTTCTCACCCCAAAGTCACCCAGCACTCTTTCCACTACACCATACTCCTAACTAGGCCTCCCTCCCCCACACAAGCATGTTTCATGTATTACAACACTGACGCTGAAGGCACTCTCATCCCTCTTTGCCCAGTGTCAAATAATCCCACTCCGCTGTGTCCCTGACCTCTGTTTCCCATCTGTCTCATGGTAGAAAGCTCAGAATGCAACCTCCAAGCCACCAAATTCTTCCTTTTCTTCCTTCAAACCAGGTTCTCTTCCAGACTTCCTTATGTCTGTTAATGGCCCTATCCTGCTAGGAAGCAGGATCTTAGCACCCATCACCTTCCCTCTCCTCACTCAAACCCAATCCAGTAAGTTACTAAGGAGTGTGGACTCATATCAGCCACCTCCTTTCCAGGCACATAGCCACCAGCCATCACTCTGGCATAGACCTGCCTTCCCTCTCACCTGGACTAATTTAACTGCCTCCTCACTGTCCTCCCTGCCTCCAGTCTCTCCCCATTCCCAATCATCCTGTGCTTGTAGTTAGGTTAGGCTTTTTAAGTTCAGTTATGATTAAATTCCGCAACCTTCAATCCCCTCTAGCTCACAAACCTAATGATTCCCCACAGGACCTAAAGGATAAAATAAAGACCCTACTCAGCTATTTCAGGTCTTACAGGCCTGGCCCCAGCCTCTCTCTTCAGGCTTCTCTCCTCCTATTACCCTTCAAGGATGCTACCCTCCAACCAAACCAGACAGGAGGGATAAAGAGACTGGAAATCGACCAGCTTGAACATTCTAGTCTGATACCGTAGGCAAGAGGGTACAAGGGAGAGGCAGAAGAGCAACCTTCCAAGGGCTGGGGGCCCTAAACAAAGCTCCTGCAAGGCCAGTACTGGCCACCATTTCCCCTCTCCCCCTAGCTCCAGGCCAGCAGAAAAGGTGAGTACAAATAGCTGAGGCAGCGATTTAGCTAAGCCTCTGCAACTGAGCATTTCACCAGAGCAGTCCTACAAAGTCTTTCATCACTCTGAACAGCAGGGAGCTTCTGGAGAGGTAGGGTGAGAAGGGTCCCGATGTCCAGAAGGCAGCTTCCAAATACCACCCAACTCTCCATCATCACTGCCAAGGGAATAATTCAGGGGCTAGGATAATCAGAAGCATTTGTAGTCAGAATCTTTTATTAAAAAAAAAAATAAAAGAATTTTAATGTCCCCCAAAGAAGATCTTTCTATTTTAATCTTGACTGTATAATGAAGAAGCACTTTTAAAATTTCTGAAGCACTCCCCTCACAACTCTGTGAATCATTGTCTCCATTTTAGGGTCACTGAGTTAGGACTAGGACTGCAGAAACCTTCTGGTCTAACCCCTGGTTTTATGGATGAAATTGAGGGCCATGGAGGTAAAGTACCTTGCTGAAGTATGAAGCATCAGAGGTAAGGTTTGAACCAAGGTCCTCTGATGTCAGAGCATCGTCCCCAGAATGCTCCTGGGTCACACAAGCCAGTAAGTGTTGCAGGCTACAGTATATTGTGTTTTGATTACCGCTCTTTTTTTCAGGGGTAGACACAGCCCATTGTGAGCCCCCTCCCCATGTTCCTGGGAGCCAGAGGCATGTTGGGAGGAGAGAGGGAGGGACCAGTTTGCAAGGTCAGTTTCTGCCATACAGCATCTCTAGACCATGGATTGTAGAGATATCCTCTATCTTCCCCAAAGCCCAGCTTAGCTCCCTCCCTCTAAAAGCCCCAGGCCACAAGGAGCTCTCCCTCCTTACCACTCTTCACTTGTCTCGATCCCCTGGGCTAACCTAAGATTCTCTCCACTCTACCCACACCGAGCTAATTTCTGGGTAGTTTGGTGGGGGAGGGGTCATGCAGGCTCCCTTACGAAAAAAGGGATTGTCCAAATGGCAGGGGCAGTACTCCAGCTTCTCCCACAGTGGCCAGCACAGAAGACAGGAAAATAATCTTATTGAAATGAACCAAAGACACCAGGATATAAAGAAAAGAGCTGCTGCTCGTGGAGTCATGGGTTCAAAACATAGTCATTTCACTTAGTTATTAAACAATAATGGGTAAGTCACCTCTTTCTGTCTCAGTTTTCTCATGTGTAACCAATTTTAACACCACTCTGCTTTCAGGAGTGTACGTTTTGTGAACTTTAAAGTACTATATAAACATGAACTATTTTTAGTTTAGTTCAGTGCTATTGTGGTGGTGGTGGTTATTATTATTATTAGTCTCAGGCTGCCAGATGGCTCAGTGGATAGTGTTTGACCTAGAGTGAGGAAGACCTGAGTTTGAATCCTGCCTCAGACACTTAGAAGCTGAGCGACCCTGGGCAAGTGGCTTAACCTCTCTCAGCCTCAGATTCCTCATGTGCCAAACGAATGACACAGCACGTACAGAGCGCTTTGCATGCCTCAAACACGTTAGCAGCGCTTGTTGTTACTATTACTCTCTTATCATTCTCAGAGCGCTTTGCAGAATGACCAGCTCCGCTGGACCCTCTCCTCTTCTCTCCCTGCACCCTCTGAGGCCTCATCAGCTGCCATGGCTTGGCTCTCTTTGAGCAGATGACAGGTCCAGTTCCAGTTCTAGTTCTAGCTCTAGTTCTACTGAAACCCAGGTCCACATGCCTGAGCATTTCTGCTAGGTATGTTTAATTTCATGTTCTGTAAAACTCAACATATCCAAAATAAAATCTGTTCTCTCCAGCCCTACTATTAAGCCCACCCCTCTTCCTAACTTGCCCACGTCCACTACTGGCACGCCACCCTTCCAGGAACCCAGATTTGAAACATCACCCTCATCTCCTCACATTCTCTCACCTGCCCCCAAACCCACCTGCTGCCAGAGCTCACTGCATCCACCTTCACGTCATCTTTCTCATCCATCCCCTTTTCTACACTCACGTAGCCACCACCCACACTGCATCATTCAGGCCCTCACCACCACTGGTATGGTTTATTGCAATGTGTTCCTAATCAGTCTCCCTGCCTTCAGTCCCTCTCCTCTCCAATGTCTATTCCACACAGCTGCCAAAGTGACATTCCCAACTTGACACGTTGGCTCCCTATTGCCTCTAGGATCAAATACAAACTCTTCTTTAGGGCATTTAAAGCCTCTCACAATCTGGCTCCGGTCTACTTCTCCAGGCTTATTACCCATCAGTCCCTTTCACAAATTTCTAGGTTCCTGCCAAACCAACAAACCAGCTGTTATTCACCCATGGCATTCAATCTCCCATCTCCATGCCTTTACCCAAGCTGTCCTTCAGGCCTAGAGTGAATCCCCTCCTCACTTCTGCCTCTTAGAATCCCTGGCTCCCACATAAAGCAGATTTCCCCCAGCTGCTTGTCCCTCCCCTCTGAAATCACCTTTTATTTACTTTGTATACATCTCGTATGTATTTGTATTTGTATATATTTTCTCCCAACAGAGTATAAGATCCTTGAGGCAGGAACTGTTTCATTTTGGTTTTGCTATCCCCAGCACCTAGTACAGTGTCTGGTACACAATGGCTGCTTAACAAAGATCTGTTGACTGATTATTATATTAGGGGCAGATAGGACTAAGGTCAGAAATGTGTTAGAATTCCTTGACTTGGGGAACATTAGAGAGAACAGCTATTCAGAGGGAAAGTCTCTTACAACTCCTGAGTTTTACAAAACACCAGAGTTGGAAGGCAATTTAGGGAATCATCTAGGCTGTCCCTGTCGCTTTACAGATGGGGAAACTGAGACCCAGAGAGGGCAAATTATTTGCCCAAGGTCACGAAGCTGGGTGAGAGGGATGAGACTTCAACCTAAGTCAACCGAGGTGGCTCCTGCAACATGGCCCTTTCCATGATACCATGGAACTCATAACCCCAGAATCTCAGACTAGCAAGGGGCCTTACCCCCACGAGAACCTAGTCCAATATACTTCAAGAATCATCATCCAGCCTTTGCTTGAAGACCTCCAGAGAGAAGAGACTCATCACCTCCCAAGAGAGCCCATTCCACTCCCAGAGGTCAGAAAGGCTGGGTTTTTTGTTGTTGCTGCTACCAATATTCTGTTGTCATTGTGACATCAAAACATCAAGACTTACAAGCAGCAGAGCTGGGATTCAAACTCAGCTCTTCTGACTTCAGACCCAAGGCTCTTTCCGATACACTAACCATCCTGCTCTGTGAGGGTGCACCCAGTCCAGCACTCACAGTCTGGGCATCTGTGAAATAGGGAAACAGCATCTCCAGCAAGCCCAGATGCCACACTGCTGCTACTGGATTTGGCCAAAGCCCAACCCAGGTGATTAGGTTTTAATGCCACCAGTGGAAAGTCTTTCCAAACAGGAATGATAAAGCAGTGATTGCAAGTTTCTATTCCTTTCTACTGCCTCCTTCCAGCTTCTAAGTCAATCTGGCAGCTAGTGGCCTTTGCGGTCACCTGCCAGTTCAATCGAGGGGGATTTTCTCCAAGCTTCAGATAGCTCTGTTCTCCCGCCTCCTCTGAGCTCCAGGAGAGAAAAGCTTTGCCATGAATATTTCTGAAATGACGCCTCCATTCCCTTAACAGACTAAGCCCTTCAAAGAGACGCTGGCCATGGGCGATGGGAATAGCTTGGATTAACTTGATCCAACTAACATGCCTTGATCCCCACACGCACCCAATGCTGACACACAAATCCAGGCTTGGTTCATGCACAGACAGGCTCCCAATTTCACTGGCAACTGCCCTCATTTTCCGAGACCCCTCATTTGAAATCCCAAGGCTGAAAAGGCCCAAAGAGGTCACCTAATGAGAACATGAGACCAAGTTCAGCAAGCAGGCAAACATTCAAGGCTGTGTGATGTGATTGGGACTCAAGTTGTCCCATCTGGTCAGTTAGGGTTCACTCTAGGATCAGAATCAGGAATCAGGCTGTGGCCAGACTTAGAGCTCAGTCTCTGGCCAGGGTCATAGCATGATATATTTACAACTAAAAGGAACCTCAGAGGTCATCTAGGTCAACTCTCGTTTTACAAATTAAGAAACTGAGATTGAGTGACTTACTCAGGGTCTTGTAGATATGAAGTGACAGGACCAGGGTTCAGATTCCTTAGAATCCAAATCTAGAGTGGTTTTCCCCCACTGAACCATTATTCAGGGTCAGGGCTCAGTCCAGGGTCAGAGACAGGGCTAATTCTGGGGTCAAGGTCAGGGTTCAGTCTGGGATGAGTGACAGGGCTCAGTCTGAGGTCAGCAACAGGGGTCATTCTGGGGTGAGGGTCAGAGTTCAGGCTGAGACCAGGATCAGAGTTCACCCAGGGCCAGAGAGAGGGCTCAGTCTGGAGCCAGGGTCAGGACTCAATTTAGGCTAAGGGTCAGAGCTCAGTCTGGGGAGAGGACCAGGGTTCGGTCTGGAGGCCAGGATCAATTCTCAGTTTGGGGTGAAGGTCCAGGCTTAGTCTGAGCCAAAGATTCAATCATATACCAGGGTCAGGGCTCAGTCTGAAGTTAAATGTGTGATCAGAATTAACGTTAAGTGAATGACTGGGGAGAGAGATCTGCCTGTGATCAAGGAACCAGAGATTCCTTAATCTGTGGCCAGGGTTAGGGCACATTTGGAAACTGCAGTTGAGGGTCTGGTTTTGTTATTATTGTGGCTTTCTGCATAAAGAGAATTAGCCCAGACAGGATAGGACAGAAAACTGTACTTCCTTGCCTACCTGCTGTGTGTGTGTGTGTGTGTGTGTGCGTGCGCACACATGCATGTGCATTTCATTGACAAAAGGGAAGGAAGGAGCATGACTTAGAGAAGAGCCCTAAAACACAGGGCTTAGGAGTCTTTGGGTTCTACCTCAGGCCCTCCCCTCACTTGCTGTGTGACCTTGGACAGGCCACTTCCCTTCTCTGGGGCTCTCCAATGACTGCAGAGCATTCAAGGCCACAGAAAATGCTGCATCGCTGCAGAGTGACAAGTGTGGCATCCCGGGGAGCCCCGCTCACTGCAGAGCAGTCAGGGAAGAGCACTTGCAGCTACGGTTACTCATCCCGAGAGGCCGATTAAATATCTTCCCTCATCAGTCCGTTTTGTTTCAGCTTAACAGATTCCTGGCCTCCTCACGTTTTCCCAGAGAGCTGCAGAAATCAGCCCAGCCACAACAACCACGGCCCCTCTGGTGCAGCGAATGCCATATCAGGGAGAGGACGCTTGGTTTAAAGACAGAGGACTCGGGTTCTAATCCCAGCTCTCTTACTAGGTGTGACCCTGGGCAAGACAAGGAACCTCTGCAGGCCTCATTCCTTCATCTGTAAAATAAGGGGGCTGAATCGGATGGTCTCAGGCACCAGAGCCTGTGATTGAATCTAGACTGAGACTACTGTGTACCTAACCCAGCGCTGGTTACGCAGTATAAGTGACAGGAAGGAGGGGAAAACCGGGACCTGCTCTCAGAGACCTGGGGGACATCTTCCCACCTGTGCCTGCAGAGTCCCTGGTCTGACGGGCCAGGCGTGACCTCTTGAGTGCAGGGACCTTCGGGGAGCTCCAGGTCTAAAAGAGAGATACAGGCCCCACCCCAATCGATTCCATTCAACAAGTATTTATGAGCACCTACTATGTGCAAGGCACTAGACTAGGTACTAAAGTAAAAAGTAAAAAAAAAAAAAAGAAAAACCTGCCCTCAGGGAGCTTACAGTCTACCAAGAGGGATACCATATACACACAGACAAACAAAAAATATAAACAAAATCTTACCAAGTAATTTCAGGAAAGAGATAATGCCAAAAACCGGAGAAATCAGGAAAGGCCTTGTATAGGAGACGGACCTGCGCTGTGCTCTGAAGGAAGGGAGGGATTCTCTGAGGCAGCAGTGAGGAGTGAAAACATCCTGATGTAGAGAAGTTGTTTTGTTTTTGTTTCTTTTGGCTAGGCAATGGGGTTAAGTGATTTGCCTACCGTCACACAGTTAACAACTGTTAAGTATTTGAGGCCAAATCTGAACTCAGGTCCTCCTGACTCCAGGGCCAGTGCTTTATCTACTGTGCCACCGAGCTGCCCAGGAGAAGCTGTTTTGTACAGCAAATGGCTAGTGGGCCTGTTTTACTAGAATGGAGAGTGAAGGAAGGGGAGCAATATGAACTAAGACTGAAAAGGTCAGTAGGAGCGCTAGTGTAGATGGCTTTAAATGCCAGGCTGAGGGGGGCGTATTTTATCTTAGAGGCAATAGAGAGCCAATAAAGAGAGGCACGGCCAGATTTGTGTCCTGGGTATATCCACTTTGGCGGCCGTGCAGAGGGACGAGAAAGAGAGGTGATTTCAATAGCCGAGGCGAAAGGTGACAAGGGTCTAACATTTAATTCCAAAGGTGCCTGCTTTCTCTAGGTAGAGGCTATGCTGATAGAGACAGATCTGAGAATGGTGGTGGAGATACCAACTGACTAGACATGGGCAACATCAAAGGCAAAAACAATCCAAAGATAATTTCACTGCGGTATTTAGAATAAAAATAATATTAACAATAACAGCACTCATGTAACATTTTCGGGATTACAAAGCACTTCGCACAATAGCCCCTGTGAGGTCTTAGATGAGTAGGCAGGAAATCTAAGAACTGTTCCTGCTATTAACCTTCTGTGTGATCACAGACAAATCTCACTGAGCCACTCCGTGCATAGCATTTATCATCTACTAAATGGACGGGCAGCTAGGTGACACAGTAGATAAAGTGCCAGGCCTGGAGTCGGGAAGACTCATTTTCCTGAATTCAAATCTGGCCATTTACTAACTGTGTGACCCTGTGAAAGTCACTTCACCCTGTTTGCCTCAGTTTCCTTATCTGTAGAATGAGCTGGAGAGGGAAACGGCAAACCACTCTAGTATCTTTGCCAAGAACACCCCAAATGGGGTAACAAAGAGTCAGACATGATTGAACAAAAATGGAACAGTTACTCTATGTCCTGATGACTTTAAAATGACAAGGTGAGGTGAGGTTCAGATCAACCACTCAATTAACAAGAACTCATTAAGTCCCCACCACAGTAAGTCACAGATATTGTGCTAAAATATAGGGACACGAATATAAAAACAAATCCACTCCTGCCTTCACAGAGCTTACATTCTAAGAGGAGAAACAGTAAGTACCAGAAAAGTAAATACAAAATATACACCAAGTGATTTCTGGGAGCTGAGGGAGGCACTATTAACTAGGGAAAATCACAACAGGCTTCCTGTAAGAGGTGACCCTTGGACAGCACTGTGACAGAAGCTAGGGATTCTAAGAGGTGGTAGCAAGGAGGGAGTACATTCTAGGCATGAGGAATAGCCTAGGTAAAGGATGGAGGCAGGAAACAGATTGTTGTATATGGGGGGAGGGGAAGCAGCTAGGAGGACAGTTTTGCTGGAAGAGGAATATAAGAAAGGGAATGAGTGATGTATAAATGCCCAGCTAGGTAGACTTGTGCCAGATTATGCAGAGGGAGGATTATATATTTTATCCTACCTATAGGCAACAGAGAGCCACAGGAATTAGAAAGGAATGCATAAATGTCCAGTGGAAGTACTATACTGCATAATGCCTCCCTAAAAATGAATCTGGCCCAGTTACTTCTGTATCTGAAGGTTACTGGCCCTCCCTGGGTGCAGGATGTCTAGTAACACAAAGAGTAGAGGGGACTCTGAGCTCACAGGGGTAGGGGCACAGCTGCACAGGGGAAAGCAGACCCCAATTCAAAACTGGCCAAAGAGGCGCAGGAAGGAACTTGAGAGACAGAAAAAGAGGACCAGGAGGGATATTAGAACAAAAAACATAAACCATCAGAGCTAGAAGAGGCTTTAGAACTCAAAATAAGAAAGCTACAAGGGATGTTAGAAGACAAAACACAAAAAGGGTCTTAGAATATAGAATATGAGAGCCAGAAGGAATGTTAAGACACAAAACATAAAATATCCGAGCTAACAGGGGCCAGAGGAGGTAGAATGTCAGGGCTAGATGGAGATTACAACCCACCGTAAGTATACTCCAGGGCTCTATTTCCCCTCCCCCCCTCTCCATCTTCCCCTTGCTCCCCTCCCCTAGGCAGGCTCACTCCAGGGGGCCAGAGTCCACCACTTTTGCTTCTGTAGCCCTTGTTCTTAATTCCCTCTTCCTTTTAATTGTTTCATCAGGATGATTATAGGTTTCTTAATAAAAAACATTTTCTTTATAAAGTGAAATGGCTTCATTAGAAGTCTTGGTGCTGATTGCTGCTGAAAAAGCTATAGCCATTAGCTCTGGGCTCCCTCTCACTTGAGCAGCACCCACCCCTCAGAGCAGAGAGGCAATGATGGGAAGAAACAGAAATTTGTCCTTAATGGGATGTGGCAGAAAGGACCTCAGACACTGAGTCAGGAGACATGGCTTAAATCCCAGCTGTGCCACTAACTGGCTTTGTGACCTTGGCAAAATCACTTAGGATCTATGAGCCTCAGTTTCCCCATTTTATAGAGTGTAAATAATCATATCTGCACTACCTCAGGATTTTTATAGAGAAAATGCTTCATAAGCTATAAGATATCCAGAGACATCTCAAACTCAATATGGCCAAAACTTGAGCATTTTTCCCTAAAACCCTCTCCACTTCCAAAGTTCACCATTTCTCTCAAGAGCACTACCATCCTTCCAGGGTCCCAGATTTGTAATTCACACTTTATCCTCAAGGTCTCACTCTCCCTTACCCCACATATCCAATCAGTTGCCAAATCTTGCCATTTCTCTCTTATATGAGTCCTTTTCTTCACTCATACAACTACCTACCACCTTAATTCAGGCTCCCCCCCTCACCTAGATTATTTCAATAGCCTCCAAGGTAACACAATGAAGAGACAGCTGGGCCTGGAGTCAGGAAGTCCTGAGTTCAAATTCAACCCCAGACACTTAGTAATTGTGTGACCCTAGGCAGGTCACTTAACCATTCTCTGCCTCAGTTTACTCATCTATAAAATGGGGATAATAGTAGCACCATATCCCTCAGAGTGATGATCAAATGAGACACAATTTGTAATGCACTTAGCACAGTACCTGGCATACAGTAGACACTTAAATATTTTTTTTTTCCTTCTTTCCTTCTCCAATCCATCCCATGCATTGCTGCCAGAATAGTTCTCTCTGACCAAGTCACGCCCCTACTCAATTAACTCCAGGGGCTCCCTATTGCCTCAAGGATAAAATAATTCTTTTTCTAAAAAAAGACTTGAGGAATATTCCTCTTACAGGGTGGGAGATCCATGATGATATGGCAAAAGAGACAGAGACAAAGTGGTCAGACGTGTAGGAGGAAAACCAGTGAAGATGATGAATGGTTTTAAGTGAGACAAAGGGAGAAATAGCAGCATAGGAGTTTACACTGACATAGTACATTCAATAAGCCCAAAACAATTCACCTCTCCCCCTCTCTGCTCCTCAAACCACCCCCCTTACCACTTCACTCTGTTGAGGGCACCATCATTCTTCCAGACCACTAGGTTTGCCATCTTAATGTCATTCCTGACTCATGCCTTGCCATCTTCCTTCATATCCAATTAGTTGCCAGGTCTTACCAGATAACCTCTCTCACAACCCTGGCTTAGGCCCTCCTTCACCTCTTGGCCGTCCTATTGCAGTAGTCTCTCCACTGGTTTCCCTGCTTCCAGTCTCTCCTTACTCCAATCTGTTGTCTACACAACAGCTAAACCCTTCTCCCTAAGATACAGATCTGATCACATCACATCCCTACCTTAAAGTCTCCTCTAGGCAGGGAAAGCCCTCTATAACTTGGCTCCAATCCATCTTTCCAGATTTGGTCACTATCAGGCTCCCTCATGTTTTCTATATTCTAGACAAATTGCCCTGATAAATGGTTTTTCTCCCCAAACTCAAATTCTGATTCTTATTTCTTGCCACCGAACCTCTGCACAAGCTGCCTCCTATACCAGAGAATTGAGTACCTCTTCACCTTTACCTCTCAGAATACTTCCTTCCAGGCTCATCTCAGGTGTCATCTCCTACCTTGTACTTTGCCTCGTCCCCTAGCTGTGAATGTCCTTTTATTCCTCAAAATACCTTCTATGTGCACACATAAGAAAATACAAGTCAATATATCTGATACTCCCTCACACATATACACACATATATGTACACACAAGTCGAATGTAAGTTTCTTAAAAACAGAAAAACTTTTGTTTTGTATTTATGTATTCCTACAGCCTCAAAGAGAACCTTGCAGAATCAAAAAATCACAGTCAATCAATAAACATCTATTAAGCACCTACTACATGCCAGGTATAGCACTGAGTTTTGACAATACCCCCACCCCCCAAAAAGAGGTTAAAAAAATAGTTCCTGCCCTCAAGGAGCTCCCAATCTAGAAAACATGCAAAGAGCTGTAAGGAACCTAGAATTGACTGAACACATCCAGTAGCAATGAACAGAAGTTGCAGAAAGGCCCATTTTTTGGTTCAGTATTAGGAAGAACATTCCAACAATCACTGCTGTTCAAAAGTGAATTACTATGTACTGGGAAATAGCGATTCCCATGGAGCATGTTGGATTTCTAATATCCCTTTTAGTTCCCTATCAACCCATAAACTTGGACCTTCAGCCTGAAGCAGAGCAGGCATAGGGAGGACACGATTATGGTCCTCAACTATCTAAAGGGCTGTCACGTGGTAGAGGGAGCAGATGGGTTCTGTGTGGCCCTACACTAGAAGGTAGTACTGGGAGCAAAGTGGGAGGTACTAGGATTGACATCTTTGCCTTTTTCCTACCACACCATACTTCTTTCCATCGAGCTGAGAGGGACCTTTGAGGCCTCTGTTTCTTCCTCCTTCCTGGAGCACGTGAGACTTTAGCTCGGCTTCAGAGGACGAATGAGATTCAAAGAGAGGCAGAGAAGAGAGAGCCCACTGCCAGAATTGAGGATGGCGTGAAAAAGGTTTGAAGGTAGGAAGGTAGGAAAGTACAGGACAATTTGTACCCACTGTTCCTGGTTCTGTCTTCTGGAACCAAGCAGAACTAGGCTGATTTCTCTTTCCTATGAGTTTTCCCTCCCAAGTCACCTCTTACCCAGGCTGCTTCTTGGTTCCTATAACCAGGCCTCATGTGACATAGACTCAAGTCTCATCATCATCATCATCATCATCTTTTTAATGTCCTTCCTTTCCTAAAATGTGGTATGCAGAACTAAGCCCAATCCACACCGAGCTACGTTCTGACCTTGGTAGGGTATGCTGGGCTCTCCATTTCCTTGCCTGGGGCATGCTGCACCTATTAAAACAGTCTAAGATCATAGGAGCTTTTATAGTTGACACATCACTCTCTTGGCCCATATTGAGTCTGCAATTCACTAAAACACCTGCACCTTCTTTAGACAAACAACTGTCTAGCCAAATCTTCCCACTTTGTGCTGGGGAAGTTCATTTTTTTGAGCTAAAGCAGCGGCCTGGACATTTCTCTCTATTACATTTCACATTATTAGACTGGGCCCCTTGCTCTAGTCTAGCCCATCAAGATCTTTTCAGATTCTGATTCAGACTTTCAGTGTCACCTAACACTTAACAAGCAGTACAACCTTAGGTAAGTCCTTTATCTTTTCAGAAATTCAGTTTTTCTCACTTGTGAAAAATAAGGGAAATAACCCTTATCCTGCCTCACTCACAAGGGTGTTGTTAAGATCATACAAAGAAATACATTGAACACATTTTGCCACCAACCAGGAAGCTCCCTGGAGATCAGAGTTACTTCTAATCAATTGTTTCCACTTTTTCTTCCTTCTTTCTCTCTGACGGGCCTTTCCCATTTCCTTGACACTAGACCCATCTTTCATATTGTTGTTTAGTCTGTTTTCAGATGTGTCTGACTCTTCGTGACATCATTTGGGGTTTTCTTGGCAAAGATATTGGAATGGTTCGCCATTTCCTTTTCCAGCTCATTTTACAAATGGGGAAACTGAGGCAAACAGGGTTAAGTGACTTGCCTGGGGTTACACAGCTAGTGTCATGTGTCTGAGGTGGCATTTGAACTCAGGTCTTCCTGAGTCCAAGGCCAGAGCTCTATTCATTCTGCCACCTAGCTGCCTCTTAGGAAAACATTTTTTTTTTTAAATCTGAAATGTGAATTATCATTCTTACTATGTTTGATGTTCTCTGTTTATTTCCACCTCTGACATTCCATGCTCAGCATTCCTTCCAATTAGAATATTCTACAACCTCATAAACTCCAGCGACAGAGGGTTCCCTGCTGCCCAAGGTAGTCCATCCCCCTGTGGGAAAGCTCCAATTATTAAGGAGTTTTTTCTTATGATGAGTGAAACCTGGCTCCATGGACTTTCTTCTCTTGACCCTCGGGAGTCATTCATGACAAATCTACTCCCTCAGCAACACTACAGTCCTTCAGATATCTGGACACAACGATCACCACCCTAGTCTTCATTCTCTTCTTTCCTCTGGTTCAAACAACCCCAGCTCATAGGAGTCTAGTATAGGATCCAGAATTTAGACCTGAAAAGGACATTAGAAATCCATCCCATTCCATAGGAAGCTGCACAGTCTAGTGTGAGGATTCTTAACCTGGGGTCCAGTCTAGGGGGAGATTTCAAGGGGTCTGTGAACCTGACCGGGAAAAATCTTCATACATCTTTGTTTCAATATAACTGGTTGCCTCTGTAATCCTATCTATTTATTTTATACATTTAATCACTTGCTTTTTGAGACTGGGTCTCTCTATCTTGCCCAGGAAGGAAGGAAGGAAGTTCAGAGGATCCCACTAACAGCCAGCTCCCAATTCTGACTGGCAAGGAAGCTTTAACCTGCTCCACCTCTCTGCCCTGGATGAGTTTAATCCTCAATCAGGCAGTCTGGTATCTTTCTACTCCCTGGGGCTCATCATACTGGTGCCAGACTTAGTGCAGACACCTGATTGACTTCAGCCCTATTTAGCTCAGTACTCCTGAACTCAAGCAATCTACCAGCCTCAGCCTCCCCATTAGCAGGGACTAGAGGCGTGTGCAACCATTGTTGTTGTTATTGTTGTTCGGTCATTCAGTTGTGGCTTTTTGTGAGCCCGTGGACCATAGCATGCCAATACTGTTCATGAGGTTTTCTTGACTGGAATGATTTGTCATTTCCTTCTCCAGTGGATTAAGGACAACAGAAGTTAAAGTGACTTGCCCAGGGTCCCACAGCCAATAATATCTGAGGCCAGATTTTAACTCAGATCTTCCTGACTCCTGGCCCAGTGCTCTATCCGACGAGACACCTAGCTGCCCACACCCAACTTAAAAACATTATTCTGAGGAGTCCACAGCTTTCACCAGATTGCCAAAACTCGTTCTCTCTCTCTCTCTCTCTCTCTGTCTCTACACACACACACACAAACAAACAAACACACGGAATAAAGAAAGTCGTACTTGGAATCAGAATACTTGGTTCCAAACCTTATCTCTACCATACACATCCAATGTGACTTGGTCACTTAACCTCTCTAGGTCTCAGTCTCCTAATCTATAAATTTTGGGAGTTGGGCTACATGGCTTCTAAGGTACCCTCTCTCTCTATGCCTATGATCCTATGGGACCTGAGGTTATGATTTGCCCAAGGTTGCCCAGTCAATAAGCAGCAGAACCAGAATGTGAGCCCAGAATGTTTTTACTTCAAATCCAGCACAATACTGCTTTTCAACCAATCCCCTTCTTACTTACTTTTCAGTCCCCTAACTTTTCTGGTCATCCTTGAGAATGGCAATGAACCTCTTAAAATGTGGTGCCCAGATCTGAACACTACAATCCAGCTGGATCTGACTAGGGAAGAAAACAGCAGGACTGGTACCTCTTGTGATGGAACATGAGTTTATTACAGTTAGCAAGTCCAGGAAACAAATCCATAAGACAATATAATGACAATTTAAAAAAAAAACATTAAACTCCTCACAGAAAGCAACTGATTCTCCATCATCTCAGATCCTCTAGGCCTTTATCCTGATGGGGGAAGAGGAGGGGAAGGAACTGAGTTTTAATTATTTACGGAATTTCTGATGATAATGGAGAAAGAAAGGGAGAAAAAGGGAAGTAGACAAGAGAGAAAGGAAGAAAGAGGAGGGAAGATGAGGGTGCTCCAGCTCATAGATGTCCTTTCTAAAATGTGGTGCCCAGAACTGAAGAGAATACTCCAGATAGGTTTCTAACCAAGAAAGGTGCCAACAGGACTATAACCTCCTTATCCAGGATCCTACCCCTCTATTAATGCAAGAGAGAGAAATTGAGAGAAGAGAAAGACTGCTGTAATCCCAGATTGTTTAATGATGATTTAAATAACTACAGCCTTCATAAGAGCACCCACAGTTGTGTGACCACTAAGAACGCAGGAGGTACCTCAGTTGTAGGGGGTCTGAGCTGTTAGTTTAACAGAATTATAGACCTTAGAGCTAGAAGCAATGCCAAGGAATATGCTTTGTTCTAGTCCTTTAACTTCAAGAAGGTAAGATGATGATGATGATGTTGACAGTATCTGTATAAGGCTTTGAAGGTGCTTCACATATGGTATTTCATTTAAACCTCACAAACAACACTGTCAGGTAGGTGCTATTATTATCCACATTTTAAAGATGAGGAAACTGGGGCAAACAGAAGTGAAATGACTTACCCAGGGTCACACAGCTAGTAAGTGTCTAAGACAGGGTGTGGATTCAGGTTTCCCTGACTCCAAGTCCAGTGCCCTAGCTGCTGCGCCATCTTAGAATCCTAGGGTACTTATGGACCTTACATTCTTAGTTTAGGACTAAACATTTCTTAGCACCTATAACTGTTAGGACTTTATTAGCCAGTCCAACTGACTTCATGAAGCGGTCATTTTGAGCCAATAAACAGAAGGGTCCAGGGCAGGCATTTCCCAGTGGCCTCCCAAAGGCTAGCTCCCTGCCTCCAGGAAAAGCAGACTCTGAGTCACTCCTGGAGGATGTGTAACAGTAACAACAGCAGCAACAAAAGCTGGCATTTTTAGTTTACTCTAAGGATTGTAAAGTGCTTTGCATACATTATCTTCTTTGAAAAAGGATACATATCATGGCCCAGCCAGGGAAATCTGCCTGGGCAGATTCCCAATAAGGATTCGGTCAAACCAACACTTGAGGAGGGGACAAAAAAGGGCCCAAGATGGTTCCCCTCTCTCTTTCCTCATCAACATTGGCAGGATAGTAGGGGAAAGTGTAGAAGTATGTTACACAGGAGTCACAATGTCCTAGTCACATGCTATGAAGAAAACAGGATGCTATTTACTATAGACCTATTGCAACCTCAGGCCTGAGAAAAACCCTCCTGGAAAAATCTCCAGGGAGTGCAGGAGCCCACCGAACAGTGACGGATGGCTGTTGTTACAAGCAATTTCCTGGCCCCTCTCATCCTATCTCTCCCTTCAGGGCCCCCAGCCCAATCGTCAGCCTCCACAGCTGACAAATGATCTTCATGTATCCATGACAGCAGAACAGGGGCCAGAGACATTTTCATTACAGGCAACAAAGTTGCACAAATGCTAAAACTTTTTTTCTACAGAGGAGTTCTCTGGGGATTCTCTACACTTTGTCATGGTTGAGGCTGTCTGTTTTTGTTTTTCATTTCAACCCCCAGTACTGGCCAAGCTACCATATTGTGTATGTGTGTATGTACCTGTGCATATGTGTGTCTGTGTATATATAAACACATGTTTATGATGACAATATATGCATATTTGTATTTCTACATTGTGTACGTTTATGTATTTGTTTCTACATGTACATGAGGTGTTTTGTGTATATATTTGAGTATGTTTCTATACCTACATTACATGTGTCTGTATTAATGTATTCATGTTTATATATGTCAGTGCAGTACAAATGTAAAATATAGAATCAGAGGCCTTAAGTTCTGATCTTAGCTCTGGCCCTCAACTCTCAGCTTGGCTCCTTCCTAGCTATGTGACCTTGGACAAGGTCCTATAACAGTCGGAGCTTCAATTCATTCATCTATACCACATAGTACATACCATACTATACATCTATATTGGGGAAATATTACTTCTGCGACCCGCCTCACAGTGGGCTGTAAGCATAGGGCTTCGTGAACTCGAAAGTGCTTCAGTGATGCAAAATGTGACTATGCATGCATGTATGTGTGTACATGTATGCAAGAAGGAAGGAAGTAAGGAAGCAAGATAGGAAGAAAAAAAGGAAGGAAAGAAAAAGAAAGGAAGAAAAAAGAAGGAAAAGGGAAGGAAAAAAGGAAAGAAGGAAAGAAGTTATGTAGAACACTTTACTAGGCAGTAAAGGAGATATAGTTTAGGTAAGAAATGGCCCCTGCCATCAGCTAAAAGAAGCATAGAGAAAACTCAGAGAAATTAAGAAAAATCCTAAAAGATCATCTATCCAAATTCTTCCCCTTACAGATGAGGATACTGAGGTTTCAAGAGGGAAAACAACACGTGCAAACTGACACCCGGCAGGGAAGTCGTATCACTGGTATTAGAAATTGTCTTCTATTTCCAGCTTGGTAGACTTGCTACTAAACCATTTTGGAATCACCTTATGAAAGGATAAGCCTAGGGACTTATTAGGGACTCCTTAGGAAGTTCTGACCAGGTTTCAGGGGCTCAGACACTGCCCAGCCACAAAACCAAACTAGGACTTGGGCTGAAGCCAGGGCCAGCCAGAGTCCCTGCTTGTAGAGACACTTTTTTGTTTTTAATTCATTGGCTCCTCCTGTCCAAACTCTATTACTCTTCTCTTATCCACTGTTGGTCCAGAGGGGCCAGTATCATTGGGATAAGCCCAGCTTGATGTTGAAGGGGTCTGGCTTCAGTGCTGCATATCCTAGCCTACAGACTCCAGCCTGACCCCCCCAAAATGAATCCAAGCCACTGTCCCCAAGCGTGGATGGACCCCTCTAACAGACTCAGTGGCAGGCTAGGCAAGGTCAATGCACAAACAACTGCCCAACTCCAGGCGTGTGTGTGTGTGTGTGTGTGTGTGTGTGTGTGTGTGTGTGTGTACATACTTGATGAAAAGCCTCCACGGTATCAGTAGAAAGAAAACTGGCCTTGAAGTCATAGGATTATAGGATTGTGAGCTAGAATTGATTTTAGAAATAATCTGGACCAACATTCTCATTTTACAAAGGATCAGAGAGTCCAAGGCAAGGGACTTGGCAAAGGTCATTCAGGTAGTGCTCATTAGCATGTCCCAGATTTGGATCCAGGTCTTCTGGTGGATAAAACAGTGGTCTTTCCACTAGGGTGAATTTCAGGAGGCCTGGAGGTGAATGCCAGCTCTGTCTGCCCCTCCTTCCAATATTGTCCTCAGGTTCCATCACAGACCACTGGGACCAGAAGAGGAATAGAGGAGGAGCTTGGGAAACAAATCACAATTCCAGCTAAGAAACATGATGGGCTAGTGAAAGAAGTCTACCATCATCCAAAAATCTGCTCTCTCTCTCTCTCTCTCTCTCTCTCTCTCTCTCTCTCTCTCTCTC
>NW_020945014.1:1423101-1426800 GCF_900497805.2 Vombatus ursinus | reverse complement strand
CTCTCTCTCTCTCTCTCTCTCTCTCTCTCTCTCTCTCTCTCTCTCTCCCCCACTCTCTCTCTCTCTCCTGCCCTCTACCCCCTCTCTATTTCACACACACACACACACACACACACACAGTAGAGTAACTATTAATTCCAAGAAATGTCTTAAAGATAATTTCCTTTCAAAAGAAGGGGTACCATCCAGTGGAAATTCTATTCTTGATCTGATTGTCACCAACAAGGAAGAACTGATTGCCAGTTTGGACATGATGGAAACTTCAGAGGGAAATGACCACTTTATCTTAGAATTTGTGGTTGAAGAGAGAAAAGCAAGGAACAGAATGACAAACGTTCTGGCTTTTACAAGAACAGAATTCAAAGGTTTCATAGAAGGGTTAGGGAAGATCAGAAAGACCAAGATCCTGTAAAACAAATTAGCCCAGAAGATATGAGAAATTCCCTAGAATTAAATTCTGAAGGTACAAAGAGAAGCAATTTTGATAACCAGAAAAAGGGGAAGTTGTTCAGAAAGATGGATGTGGATACTGAGAGAACTGGCTGAACAACTTAGATTTTAAGACCTCTATTTGGCTGAAGAGGATATTGATTACCAATCATAGAGAGAAGGAGAGCTGCTCATTTTCTTCACTAAAGTATGGAGAAAAGTGAGAAATCACATAGGTAGTGGGGCACTGGCTGAAGTCCCTATCCTCCCATCACTCTCCAGCTGGTCCCGAGCTCTTCTCCCTGAGGCCCTGACCCCCACTCAGGGCAAATGCTCTTCTTCTGCTCTTGTTTCCTCTGCCAAGGAGAATGGACAAGGAAGGACAGGATTAATAGAGAGATGGTACACATGACAAGTGAGGAGATAATATGGGATGATGCAGCTGTCCTAGAGGAGTTCAAATCACCTGGCCCATATGAGCTACAACCTATGAAACTAAAAGAAATGGGAGATGTTAGTGTTGAGCCATTGTTAGCAGTCTTTGAAAGATCAGATACATAAAATTGGAGAGGGGATGCCATGCTATGGTGTGGGCCAGAATGCCATACAATTAAATGGATTTAAAACTGATCAAAGCTAATTCAATGACTGGACTCAAAGAGTAGTCGTTGGAAGCAGTTAGGTGGCACAGTGGATAGAGCACTGGCCTAGACGTCAGGAGGACCTGAGTTCAAATCTGACCTCAGACACATAACACTTACTAGCTGTGTGACTCTGGTCAAGTCAGTTAACCCCAACTGCCTCACCAAAAAAAAAAAAAAAAGAATAGTCGTAAATGGTTCAATGTCAACTTGGAAGGAGGTCTTCAGTGCAGTGCCCCAGGAATCTGTCTGGCCCTGTGCTAGTTAATGTTTTTTTATACAGGACTTAGGAAAAAGGCATCGATAGTATGCTAATCAAATTCTCAAATGACACAAAGCTGGTAGTGAGGAGGAGCTAAATTAATTCCATTTTCTTCAACACTTATTTATTGAGTGCTTGCTATATGCCAGGTATTATGCCAAGAACTGAAGGATAGCTAATCAAAAAGATTATGACAGGCCAGAATATTGTGCTGAATTTAATAAGCTGAAAATGAATAGTGATAAAAGTGAAGTCTTACATCTCCTGCAACTCTTTTGCAGAGGTAGGGAGTCCAAAAATGTGTAACACTACACATAAGGACATATTTTTTTGATGTACTGATTAGCTAACGTTTTTCTATTATTCCTCTTTTTCTTTAAAAAAATCTGTTATAAGGGATGGTTCTCTGGGAGAGAAAGAGAGGGAGATGAGGAGAAATCTAGATGACCTACAAACAAAATATGTCAGGAAAACATTTTTTTCAAAGTAAAGTTTTACATTTAGGTTCAAATAATCAATTTCCCAAGTATAATTTGGGAAGGGTTGTGTGTATGTATTGGGGCAGGGTATACAGCAATTTGCTTGGAAAAAACAAATGCCCGCACATGCACGTGACACAGGTCTCCATGTGTTTTGAGTACATGTGTGTCATGTGTTAGTGTAGTCATATCTGAGGGTTGTGTGGCAGTGTATACATGTGTGTTTATGGGGCAGAGGGATGGGTACAGGTACCAATATGCATGTGGGTGTTAGGTATCAGATGCATTCGTGCTAATGACCCATGCACATAACTAAAACCCATCCCAAACTGAAGGGGCACTTACAGGCCACTGCGTAGCTCCAGGGTGTCACCTGCAGTACCCAGAGATCGGAGGTTCCTTTCCAAGGAGGTCACTGCCAGGGACGAGAGTGGGAGATGTAAGCAAGAGAGGGAGGGATGAATATATAGTATAAGCATCTATCACAGTCAGCTCAATGACTCAATGAGGTAGCTGGAAAGGGGGATTGCAGCAGCCTGGTTCCAAAAGGCTTTAAGCTCCTAGAATCCAGCCCATATGGGGCAGTGAAGCAAGCTCTCTCTCCCAAAGATCTTTAAGTGGAAGGAAGCTGATGACCACTTGTCAGAGATAGGATTTGCATACATAGGGTTTGTGCTCTGGGTCTCTGGGGTCCCTTCAAGCTCCTCATTGTTACGAGTCCCTGTTTTAGAAGGTAAAAGATGGGGCTTGATTATCCACAGATTTTCATTATCCAGGCTCCCCTATCCCTCTAGGTTCATGTGGCAAGAACCAAGAGTCTGGTAATCATGGAGAAAACAGTTATCAGTGTTTGAGTACCCTTGCTCTCATGATGGATATTCTTAGATGGATATTCAAAGAAAAGGGAGCTGACCTAGAACCCTAGCTTCCTTTACATAGACTAGGTTACCATCTCAGCCCTGGTTCCTGCCCAGGCCCTTGTCAAGAGCTCTAGGACAGAAACAGGACAATGTCTGGTCCTGTATGATGGCTGGGCCTTCCCTGCCCACCCCCAACCTTCCTTTCCCCTGATCTATGATGCTGCCCCTAGACTGGATGACACTGAGTTCTGAGCTTCCAGGTTTGTGAACCCGGGAGATCGCCTGAACCCAAGCCTGGGCCTGTTGACTGTTGTGGTCATTTCTGTGACCCCTGATCCCTATTCCTTGACTCTCAATCTCAGCCCCAGTCTAGTGATTCTACTGTGCTGAGCTCCAGGCCTCCTGGTCCATTAGCTGAACAGCCAAGGGACCCCTCCATGCCCACTTCAGGTCGCCAGAGGGTCTTGCCTGTTCCTGGCAACCAGGATTGGCCTGAAGGGCAGCAGGTGCACGGTGCAGATGAAACCATTCAAAGGCTCCAGGGAACAAGAGCAGACACCTGGGCTTTCTACGCACCATTGGAGTTGATTCGAAAGACATTTGCTGATGTCTCCTGGAACAGCTCCTGGAGGTCGATTGGATCGATCTGGGTGGCTGAAATGAGAGGGACCAGAGAGCACAAAACATGGTTAGTCACTCCAACACCATGACTGTGTCTGTCAAGCCCTGAGGAACTTCTACAAAGCAACTAGATCTGGCAACATGACCCAAAGAGGTCTGCCTGGCACTTAGGGAATGCAGGTGAGCACATGCCACAGACTAAGACCTACACTAGTCATAGTAGGGGAGGCAGAGAGAAGAGAGACAACTGGTGCCCTCAGAGAGATCATGCGCAAAGAGATGAAGCCCCTGCCCTCAGAGAGCCCCTGAGCTGAGGAGGAGATACAGCCCCTGCCCTCAGAGAGATCATGGGGTAAGGAGGATACAGCCCCTGCCCTCAGAGAGGTCATGGGGTGAGGAAGATACAG
>NW_020945014.1:1417137-1423091 GCF_900497805.2 Vombatus ursinus | reverse complement strand
GATACAGCCCCTGCCCTCAGAGAGGTCATGGGGTGAGGAAGATACAGCCCCTGCCCTCAGAGAGCCCTTGGGCTGAGGAGGATACAGCCCCTGCCCTCAGAGAGCCCCTGGGTTGATGAGGAGATGCAGTCCCTGCCCTCAGAGAGCCCTGGGCTCAGGAGGAGATGCAGTCCCCGCCCTCAGAGAGGTCATGGGGTGAGGAGGATATAGCCCCTGCCCTCAGAGAGTCCCTGAGCTGAGGAGGATACAGCCCCTACCCTCAGAGAGCCCCTGGGCTGAGGAGGAGATGCAGTCCCTGCCCTCAGACAGCCCCTGGGCTGAGGAGGATACAGCCCCTGACCTCAGAGAGATCATGGGGTGAGGAGGATACAGCCCCTGCCCTCAGAGAGCCCTTGGGCTGAGGAGGATACAGCCCCTGCCCTCAGAGAGCCCCTGGGCTGAGGAGGAGATGCAGTCCCTGCCCTCAGACAGCCCCTGGGCTGAGGAGGATACAGCCCCTGACCTCAGAGAGATCATGGGGTGAGGAGGATACAGCCCCTGCCCTCAGAGAGCCCTTGGGCTGAAGAGGATACAGCCCCTGCCCTCAGAGAACTCCTGAGCTGAGGAGGATACAGCCCCTGCCCTCAGAGAGCCCTTGGGCTGAGAGGGAGGTACAGTCTGTCCTTAGGAGGCCCCTCACCAAGGAAGAAAGATTCCCTGTCATCAGAAAGCCCTATGGCTTGGGGTAGTTCCTGCCCCTAACCTCTGCCCTCTGGAGGCCGCTGGGCTGAGGAAAGACAACACCTGTCCCCAAGGGGCCCTTGTTCTGAGGGGGAACAAACAGCTCTGGCCCTCAGGAAGCCCAGTCTGAGAGATTGGGGATGAAATGTCCACTCCTCCAAGGAAGCTCCTTGGCCAATGTCACCCCTGCACCCAATAAGCACAGGGTTCAAAGAGACTGTGGTTGGGCTGGGCGTGTTTCCTATTACTGAGTAAACTCACACAATAACCCTGTGAAAAATGCATGAGGTCAGCTGTTCCTGTGGCTTCTTCACCCTGGTTAGCATTGGAATCACTTTCAAACACACAACATATAATCTTCCCTCAAGGAATAACAAATACCTCTCTTCCATTAACTTGGCATTTTAAGCAACATCTGTAAAACTGCCTACCCCCCCCCCCCCCGCTCTGTTCCCTCACTCTCTTCTTATCCCAACTATGTCTCCCCTTCCTTGCCTTTTCTCCTCTGTACACTCCTCTTTCCTCCTTTCCTCCTTTTTCTCCTCTTTTCTTCTCTCTGCCCCTTTTCTGTCCATTCCTCCCCTTTCCTTCCACCCCCTCCCCAGCTTTCTCTCCTCCCCTCAATCCCTCCTCTTGTCCTCTGTTCTCCTCCCCACCTCCTTTCCCTCTTCCTATCCCTACACACTTGGTGGAGGGCAGACAAGGGGGAGGACATAAGATCTGTCCTCGGGTATATGAAGGGCTGGCACAGGGGAAAGGGATTAGGCTTATTCTGTTCAGTCATTTTATGCTTGATGTAGGAAAAAAACTTCCTAATAAATCAGGCTGCTCAAAAGTAGGAGGGGAGGATTCAGGAGGTGGTGGGCTCCCCCCATACACGCTGAGGGCTGCATGACCACTCGCCAGATACGCTGTGGCAGAGGCTCTTCTGATACAAGTTGGACTCAGTGGGCATTAAGATCACTTCTTTTGATTATTATTATTGTTTGAAATTCCAATTTATTACAAGTCTGGTCTTTGGCAGGCCCTTTCCTTCCTGAATGACAATTTTAAGATCGCTTCTAATGCTGAAATTCTATAATTCTGTGATTCTTTTCTCTTTCATGCTGCCCTCCTATCCCCATGGGGCAAAATCTCCCCTATGCCGTGGAAGAAAAAAAATCCAGCCTGCCATCTGTGCAAAGAGCTTACTCTGGCTTCCAGGAGGCACAGTAAGACGCAGGTATTAAAGCTGTGTAGTAATGGGGAAAGAGAGCTACTCTGTGTGTAAGGCAGGGGGCTGGCGAGGTGAAGGGGTGGAGGGGCAGCATTGCCCTCTAGAAGGAGGTCAGCCCCTTCCACTCACACACATTACAGGGTGCCCTCCCTCCCACCCACAGTGGATTTGGATTCAAGGTACCTGGGTCAGAATCCTGTTTTCCTACTTACTAGCTGTATGACGTCTAATAGGCAATTCCCTAACCCTCCCTGGACCTCAGTTTCTCTATCTATAAACAAAAGAAGGACTTGGAATAGATGATTGCTAAGGTCACTTCTAGCTCTAAATCCTATGATTCTATAAATGGCCCATCAAACTTGGAAGGATGGGGGTGGAGAGATCTGGAAGAGAGTCCTAGGTTTGAATCTATATAACCTGTCACATTAAGTACTGCTGCTACAAGACTATAAAGGGCAGTGCAGAGTCCTGGAAAGAGAATAACAAAAATAATAATAGCTCCCATTTCTATGATGCTTAATAGAAGGCTTTCCTCCCCCATGGCCCTGTGAGGTAGGTAATACAAGGGTTATTATTCCCTTTCTATAGATGAGGAAACAGAGTCCCAAAGCAGCCTTGCTCTGGGTCACACATCAAGAAAGTGACAGTCAGTCAAGAAGGATTTATTTATTAAGCACTTACTCTGTGCCAGGCACTGCGCTAAGTGCTGTGGGTACAAAGATAGGTGAAAGACAGACCCGGTTCTCAAAGAGCTCGTGGTCTAATGACGACTGAGGCTAGAACTCAGCATTCCTAACTGAGGAATGCAGATGGGTGGAAGACAGGATCCAGGAAGAGGGAAGATGGAAATTGGGAGGATGTTAACATAGGAATCCCCTAGCAGGTAGGTGAGGCAACGATCTAACTAGGCCCTGGGATAAGGGTAATCAAGGGACCATATTCCCCTGGGTTAGTGACATCAGTGCCTAGCCTCCCACAAAAGCTTTCTTAGGCATGGATAGTACCCGATTGAGCTAGGCTGCCTTTGTCTTAAAAGGATTTTTAAGACTGTAGAATGGTTTGGCACTGAAAGAGCACAGATTGGATTATGGGAGGGTTATGAACCAAAGACATCCTGGGAGGTAGAGGAATGAGAACCTATAATGATGGATATAATGGATAAGAACCAGTTATTTCGGATCTATACCCCCTCCTGGAAATCTAGTCAAACTCTTAAATGTCCCTTGACCCATAACAAAATATCCAGTCTGGCTTAGGCATGTGAGGACAGGACGAAGAGATAATCTTATCTCTTAAAGGAAATTATCCTATGTTCTATAGTTGCTCAATTGAGACATTTGAAAAACTGAGGGTGAGGTGAAGTAAATTACACTACATGGAGCCCAAACATCTCTCCCATACTGGCTTGACTTGGTATTGTCCTCCTCCCCCAATCCTTGATCCTCCTCTCTGCCTTAAAATCCCCACCATCAGAGTCACTCATGGGCCAGATAAGAATGATGGTGTTTTTGAGTCCTAGGTTCATAGAATATTCAAGGTAGAAAGAACCAGAGGAATCATGTGGTATAACCCCTTTATTTTACAGGCACTTAGAGAGGTGATGTGAGAGAGCTAAAAAATCTCAGAAATGGAAAGAACCTTAGGCAGCCTCTCTTGTGCTGGCCCAACCTGAAACATGAATTCCCTCTCATATCTTAGGTAAGAAAATGGAAGCCCTGAGAGGGCACGACTGTACCCAAGGTCACACAGCTACCAAGTGGCAGAACCAGTATTTGAACTCAGGTCTTCCTTCCAAGTCCAAGACTACAGCCCCACTAAAACTTCCCCCAATTAGTCCTAGTTCTATCTTCTAGATGCCCTCTGCATCTAGAAAATACCCTCCTAATAGCTGAAAACAGCAATCACCTCTCCTCCAAGACTTTTCTTAGGCTAAAAACACCATTATTTTTTCAACCCACCTCCAATGACCATCCCACTTGCCCTCTCCTGGTCCTGGATCCCTTCTAGGTCATTAAGGTCCTTTTAAAATATGGCATCTAGAACCAAATACAGTTCCAAACTGAACACATGTCAGGCTGTACTGACACTCAAAGTGTCCAGGATGAGGAAGATCAGAATCCTCCTTTACTTAGTTCTGGTCAGACCACATATGGAGCTTTGGGTTCAGTTTCTATAGCCACAGTTTATAAAAGTTGTTGATAACTGGACAGTGTCCAAAGAAGGGTGACCAAATAGTGGAAAGTCTTATGATGTGAAGACTGGCTAAAGAACTAGGAATGTTTAGTCTGGAGAAGACTTGGAGGTACAAGGGGGGCAGTAAGGGTGAGAATGATGGCTATCTATACATATCTAAAGGGTTGTCACATGAAAGAGAGATTAACTCCCTGAAGGCTGACCTAAGAACAAGTTTTTAAGAAGGCAGGTTTAGATTTGATGGAAAGAAAAATTTCCTAGAAATTAGAGCTGTCCAAAAGTAGAATAGGGTACTCCAAGAAGTGGTAGATTCAACCTCACTGGATGTCTTCAAAGGAAGGTATGACCACTTGTCAGGAATAGGGATAGCAGTTGGACTGGATGGCCTCCAAGGTCTCTTCAAACATTGTTCTCTAACAGTTCTTCTCCTACCTGTCTGATTGTTCTTCCTTTGCTAAATCTTCACCCAGGCCATGCCAACTAACTGTGGGTATTCCCTAAAGTTCTACCCAATTCCTTCTTCTCCCTCTATAGTTTCTCTTGGTAATCTCATTAGCTCCTATGGGATCATTATCATCTCTATGAAGACAATTCCTAGATCTATATATCCAGCCCTAACCTCTTTCTGAGCTCCACTCTTGCATCACCAACCGCTGCTTATATATCTGGAAATGAATGTTCAATACAAATCTCAAACTTGACATTTCTAAAACAGAACTCCCAAATTGTCCCTTTCCCAAACTTTTCTATTATTACTAAGGGCAACACCACTACAAATACACAAGTATCTAGCTTGAGAGTTTAGCCATTCTCTCCTCTAAATATCTGGTCTCTGTTCCCTACACATCTCATTTACTCTTCCGACCTGGAATACCCTCTGCTTTGTCTCTTCTAATTAAAATGCTATCTATTCAAGCATCATCCCCTTCCAATAAGCCTTCCCTAATGACTTTACCCTTCAGTGATTTCTGTTTTTCTCTGATTTCCAACAATATATTAAATCCAAACTATAAAATCTAGGGTTGATTTTAAATACTACCTTGTTTTTCTGTTTCATGTGTGAGTGTGTGTGTGTGTGTGTGTGAGAAAGAGACAGAGACAGAGGGATAGAGACAGAGAGAGAGAAAGTGAGAGAGAGAGAGAGCGAGAGAGGAGTGAAGTTAGAAGAGAGAAAAAGAGGAGGGGAGAGATCCACATACAACCCTACAAGCATTTATCATGTACCTACAATGTTCAACACACTGAACTATAAGCTAAGTATATACTGTGAATTCTTGAGATCAAGATACACCTTCCTGTTGAAACTGTCATCACCAAAACCAATGCAGTCCAAAATAGAAGGAAAACAGAAAACGGGGGGAAAGGAGGGGAAAAAATTTACAGTAAGTTTCTCTGATAATAAAAGACTTATTTCTCAAATATATAGGAAACCAAGTCAAACTTATAAAAATAAGAGCCATTCCCCAATTGATAAATGGTCAAAGGATATGAATAGGCAGTTTGCAGACAAAGTTATCAGACATCAATAGTTACATGAAAAAATGTTCTAAATCACTACTGACTAGAGAAATGCATATTGAAAGAACTTTGAGCTCTTACCTCACACTTATTCAGATTGGCTAACATGACAGAAAAGGAAAACGATAAATTCTGGAGGGGATGTGGAAAAATAGGTACAATAATGCACTGATGGTGGCGTTGTGAACTGGTACAACCATTCTGGAGAATAATTTGGAAGAATGCCCAAAGGACATTCCCTGGACCTAACAACACTACTGCTACTACTACTACTACTACTACTACTACTACTACTACTACTACTACT
>NW_020945014.1:1360808-1417127 GCF_900497805.2 Vombatus ursinus | reverse complement strand
CTACTACTACTACTACTACTACTACTACTACTACTACTACTACTACTACTACTACTATTACTACTACTGTTTCCCAAAGAGGTCAAAGAAAAGGGAAAAGGACATATATGTACAGATATATTTACAGAAGCTCTTTTTGTGGTAGCAAAGAATTGGAAACTGAGGAGATGCCCATCAACTGAGGAATGGCTGAACAAGTAGTGGTATATGATGATGACAGAATGCTACTGTGCTATAAGAAATGACGAGCAGGATTATTTCAGAAAAACCTGGAAAGACTTACATGAACTGATACAAAATGAAGTGAGCAGAACCAGAAGAACATTGTACACATTAACAGAAATGATGTAATGATGATCAAATGTGAAAGACTTGGCTACGCTGACCAATTCAATGATCCAAGAGAGTTCAAAAGGACCCATGATGAAAAATGCTATCCATCTCTAGAGAGAGAACTGATGAACTAACTCAGAGTGCAAATTGAAGCATACGTTTTTTCACTTTTTGTTTCTTGATTTTCATTGTTTCAGGGTTTTTTTTCTCACAACATGGCTAATATGGAAATATACTTTGCATGGTTTCACACATATAATTGATATCATATTTCTTTACTTCTCAGTAAGTGGGGGAGGGGAAGAAAGGGAGAAAATTTGGAATTTAATTTTTTAAAGATAAAAATAAAGAAAAAAATGAAAAGAAAAAATTGTTATCACCAAAGGCATAGCACAAAGCTCAGCAGACATTATGAGTACTTAAAATAGGACTCATTCAATAGGAGTCAGTGTGATAAAATGGAAAAGACCCACAGCGGGAGTTGGAAGACTGGGGAAGTACTGATTCTGCCAATATGAAACCTTCTTTAGATTCCATTTTCCCCAAAAATCAGAGGTTTGAACTAAATGATTTCTAAGGTCCCTCCAAATTCTGACATTTATATTCAGATACTATACATTCTAAAGTCCCTTCCATCTATGATAACCCATGCTCTAAGTTCTCTGGTAGTCTATGTTTTCTATTCTAAGTACCTTCCTACTCTTGATACTCTATATTTTAAAGTCACCTCCAGCTCTGACATTCTAGAATTCTGTATCAAATCATAAGTTATTTGTCCCCAACCCTATAAATCTTGAACTCTGATAGCTTGAAAGTTCATTCCTTAAGGAGGGGAAGTGTTGAAAGGTACATAAAGTGAATGCTTTGCCTTAGACTGAGAAAAGGACTCCTCTTCTCCTACTCCTTGTAAATTCTTAAGGTTTATAAGGGCCTTTCCTTACAGTAAACCTGGGGAGTATCATTGCCCCTATTTTTCAGATGAGAAAAGTGAGGTTCCATTAGGTTAAGTCATTTGTCCATGGTCACAAAGCTACTAAGTGTCAGAGCTGGGGCACTGATTTTATCAGTAACTCATTGTGTGCCCTTGGAAAAGTCACCTCTACTTTCTGGGGTTCAGATAAATGAGTGGCTGGGATGAGATGATGCCTTAGGTTCCTCCTGGCTCTGATATTCTATGATTCAAGACACTGCTGAAGCCCAATGTTCCCTATGACCTCTCTGCAGACCCTATCATGATGAAGGGAATACGCTTTCAACTGTTAGGAGGAAGCAAGTCATACGATTCCAAGTCAGCGCAGCCTAAGAAATGTCAAACATCTTTAATCACATACGGTATGCATTGAGAAATCATCAGTGCCATGACAGCTCGGGGGAAGTCCTGCTGGGCACCTTGGAGCTGCAGTTAATCTATCAAAATTAGGCTCTTTTGACAGACTGATGTTTCTCCAACTGTAGCCAAATGGATTCAAAACTGAATATAAAATACAATTTTTTTTTAGTAAAAGGCGAGAGAAGAAAACCTGGCCTTTCAAACCTCAGTGACAATCAAAAGCACTTCCTGTTTTATCCGATGCAGCAAACACCTGCTATTCTGAGAGAGGCAGACACCGGTGCCTGCTTCCCCTTCTCCCCTACAGGACAGTGCATTCACATCATGTCAGTTTCAAATGGTTCCACATATAGAATTCTAAACCCACAAAATGTTAGAGCTAGAAGGGATGTCATTAATAATCCTAACTTACATTTATAAAGCACTTTAATTTCTACAAAGACATTATCTGACTTCATCCACCCAACAATTCAGTGAGAGGACAACACAGAGATTATTATCCTTTATATAGACAAGGAAACTAATGCTCAGACAGCCTTAAAGACTAATAATAAATAAATAAATAAAGGCTAATGAATGACAAAGCCAGAACTGGAACCCAGGTCTTCTCATTACAATTCCAGTATACTGCCTGAGTCCCAGATTGAAGGCATAGAACGTTAGACCTTGAGGGGGGGGCCCTTAAAATCATAGCACAGCATATATAATCTATATCAAATTGCTTACCATTTTAGGAAGAAGGGAAGAGAGGGAGTGAGAAAAATTTGGAACTCCAGATCTTGTAAAAATGAATGCTAAAAATTGTCTTTACATATGATTGGAAAAAATAAAATACTATTAAAAAATAAACTACTAAAAAAAATCATGGCACAAAGACTGCCAGAAATGAAAGGAAACTTAAAACACCAAATTGCTAAGGCTATATAAAGGACTTTTATCATTGTTATCATTGATAACAGATTATTACAACTCACACTTACATAGTATTCTAAGATTAGGTGTTATAAGATCCTGCACCTACCATTTGCCAGTTATTTGATTTGGGCAAACGATTTAATCTCTATAAGGCTCAGTTTCCTCATCCAGAAAATGGAAATAATAACTGTAGGAGCTACCTTACAGGACTGCTGTGATCATCAAATGTGATAAGGGGCATAAGGTGCTTTGTAAGTCTTAAGGAACAGGCATTATATAAATGTCGGTTCTTGTTATAACATAGAATGTCAGAAATGGAAGGGATCTCAGAACAGAGGATGTCAGAGCTGACAGGGACCTTAAAACATAGCCACAGCACAGGGACCTGGGAACACAAGATGCAGAATGTTAGGATTGGAAGGTGTGCACCTCAGAGATGATCTATCCCAATCTTCTAATTTTTTTAAAGGTATTAGGAAAATCATGTCCAAAGAAGAGAAGATTTTGCTTTCCTAATCACCAGGTATATGCAAAGAAAAAAAAAAGATAGCTGCAGCAGGACTGTTGATTTTTTTCTTTTTTTCTTTTCTAATGGGTCTGTGAATTACGGGCTAATAAAAGAGGGCAGGCTTGAGGTTGGGCATTCAGAAGCTAAAGTGTACGCCATCTTGGCAGAGGAGGGACCAAATGCTAGGAAAGTGGCCAGCCCGAGTCCAGTATTAGTACAGTTGTTGCCTTGCCCCTGTTCATACATGGCTCTCATGAGATGTCTGCAAGGTCAGAAAATGGCTCTGTAGGGAGCCCTGATCCCCAGGCCCAGGGCCCTTCAAATCTGGATGCAAAGAAGGTCAACTATCGTCTTTGCTCCAGACCCTCTATTACCCAGACCATCAAGTTGACTTTGGGGATTTAATGACCTAATTAAAGCACTAGTGTAAACACTCTGATATGAGATAAAGAACAAGGGTCAAGGAGGCAGGACCTCTGGACTCTACTCCCCGCTCTGCTTCTGATTGGCTACGTAACCCTGGGCAAGCCTTCTTCTTCTTTTCCCCACTTCCATCAGACTCAATGTCCTTCTCTTAAAAATAAGGGAATTGGACTGAAAGATCACCTAAAATCCCCATATGATCTACGATTTGGGCTTATTGACCTCTGACTGACTGATTAAGAAAATGAATTGGCCTGTGGGTAGCATCATCTCACATTTCTCAGACACTGTGAAGTAATGTATCCACTGAAAAATTCTTAACAATTAGAGCTTTCCAGGAGTGGAACAGGCACCTCTCAGAAGGTATCAAATTCTCTTTCACTGCCATTTTTAAAAGCAAAAATGACCACTTGCTAGTGTTCTGGTCAAAGGGACTCTTTAGGGGCATGGGTTGGACCAGATAGCTGTTGAAGTCCCTTCCAGTGCTCAGCTGCAGTATTTTCCTCACAACAATCCCTTGGGGTAAGGAGCACATTCTGATATCCCCATTTTATAGATGAGAAAACCAATCCTTAGAGAAGGGAGACAGCTTGAAGCAGTATGACTTATTGTAAAGGGACTGAATTTGAAGCCAAAAGGGAAAAGGGAAGGGAATAAGCATTTATACAGGGCCTACTATGTGCCAGGCTCCTTGCTAAGTACTTTATAAAATCATTTGATCCTCATAATAACATTGTAAGGAAGGTGCTGTTACATCCTCATTTTACATTGAGGAAAACGAGGCAAACAGAGGTGAAGTGACTTGCCCAGGGTCACACAGCTGGTAAAGTGTCTAATGCCACATTTGAACTCAAGTCTCCCTGACTCCAGGTCCAGTGGTCTACCCATGGTGCCATTTGGCTGCCTCTAAGTCACAGGACCTAAGTTTATACCCTAACTATGCTAGTTACTACCTAAATCACCTTGGGCAGTCACTCAAAAGCTCAGTTCCTCACCTATAAAATGAGAGGAGTTAAATTAGATAACCTCTAGAGGTATCTTCCTCCTTTAAACGTATAATCCCACGAATCATGCTCTTGACCATGGTCACACAAATAAGGTCAGAGGCAGGATTCAAATCCAGGTCTTTCAACTCCCCAAGTCCAGCATGCTTTCCTACTACACCAGCTATAAAAGCACAGAATCCCATCATCACTGGGGTAGAAAGCTCTAAAAAGACTTTATTCCAACCTCTCACTCATTTCAGAAATCCTCTCTACAGACTCTCTGACTGGAAGCCATCCAGCCTCTAATTAAATGTCTCCACTAAAGGAGAACTCAAACTCACTCCCATACTAGTGGTAAGTGAAATCAAGTCTTATTGATATGGAATATGAGGACTCCATTCAAATTACAAGAATGTCCTAATTTATAAAATATTACTCCCCATTCATCCCCAGCCTGAAAATATTCACAGGCTCCCTGTCACCTAAAGGATCAAGTACAAACTCGTCAGCACAGGTCACCTCTCTGTGTTCACCAGTATCAAATTTCTGAGCTAAGTGCAAACAGTCGGCTCAATCCCACCTTCTCCTGACTTCCCTATCCAGAATGTCCTCCACTTTTCTCTCTCTTGCCTCAAATCCTTTCCATCCTCGGTGAGGCAGCACGGTAGAATGGTGAGTAGGCAGGCCTTGGAGTTAGACAGACCTAACCTTGAGTCTAGTCTCAGGTACTTAGTAGCTGCATGACTTTGGGCTAACCTCTCTGAGCCTGTTTCTCTATCTATAAAACAGAGATGATAATAGCATCCCCCCCCCACCCCATAGAGCTGTTGTGAGAATCAAATGAGATAAGGAATATTGAATGCTTTGAAACCTAAAAGCACTACATAAATGTGAGCTTGTGTTATTACCCGAGGTCCATTTCAAGTGTAGAGTAGAATATTGCTTTCAAAGAATCACACCCATAACACTGAGAGTCCTGACAAATTCCAAAGCAGAGGAAGCCAAATGAGCCAAATTTGAGGCTCCTCCCTCCTTTTTTGATTCTAGAAAAATAGTACATCTTTAACTCTGATAAACATGGTAGCACACTTTCTTGATGATATTCCAAGAGAGAATATATGGACAGATGAATAAGAGTTCTGGAATTCATCTTATTAACATAAATATATTGTACAAAGTCTATTTCTGAAAGTCATAGACCAAGTCGTGGGGGGATAGGTTGAAAGAAATAGGGATGCTTGCGCTGAAGAAGAGGGGATTTAGGAAAGATATAATCAATGGGTTCAAGCACTTGAAGGGCCCTCACATGGATGACTTTTGCTTGGCCTCAGCAGACAAAAACTAGGAACAATGGGTAGAAATTGCAGAGAGACAGATTTCAGCCTAATGTAGAAAAAAAAATCTCCCTTCATGCAACTCTTCCAAAATTGAATGGGCTGCCTTAGCAGAGAGTTCTCTGTGACTAGAAGTGTAAATGACTAATCACTGAGGATACTATAGAGAGAATTCTCATTCAAGTATAGATTGGATGAGATGCCTTCTTGAGATGAATGAATGAAAAAACATTAAGTGCTGCCCCCTGTGCCAAGCATTGTGGTAAAAGCTGGATATTAAAAAAAAAAAAAACAAACCCTAGATGGCCCCTTATCTCAAAGAGCTCACACTCTAATTGGAAGGAGATGGACACATAAAAGAAATTCAGCTTCTGGGAGAAAGAAAAAGCCTAGAAGTCCTAAGGAGACAGCAGATAAGGGCCACAAGTCCTTAGATTTCTTCAGTAGATCCAATGACAGTGAGAGTGGACTGTAGGGTATAGAAGAAGGATAGATGCTAAGGCCTTATTCCTTCACCAAAAATAAGGTTGGTGACTCTCAGCTCTCCAAGCCAATCAAGCAGCCTGAATGGTCTCTGAGCACACTAACTTGAGGGAATGAGGGAAGGCAAGTGGAGAGAAGGGCACCCTCAGTGTTGGTGGGTCTTCCAGTAAAGGCAGGAGAGTTCCTACAACTCTGTTTTTGTCATTCTGTGATTAACCCAATACAACTCATTTTACAGAGTAAATAAATGAGACCCAGAAAGGGGAAGGTGACTCAAGGTCAGTCAATCATAGTTAGCCAACCAATCACAGAAATGGAGCTAGGACCTGGGTGTCCTGAAAGTGTTAACAGGCTGAAAAATCAGAGAACTTCAGTAGATATAGTATATGTGGATTTCAGTATGGTGTTTAACAACGTCTCTTCTATCCTTATGGACAAGTGAGAGAGAATTGAGCTATCAGATTAGTGAGAGATTCACAACTGTTCAAAACAGACACCAGAGAGGGAAGTGACAAGTTTCACTGTCCTCTGCAACAATTAGGCAACATCTGGAATAGTTTATGAAGTCCCAGGTGCCAAATTTTAGGAAGAACATTGACAAAGTAGAGTGTCCTCAGAGAGGTGATCAGGATGGTGAGGAGACTAGGGGCCACATGAGAACCGGTTTAAAGAGTGTTTAGCCCAGAAAAGACACAGGGACCACAACCGTTATCTTCACATATCTGAAGGGCTATCCTGGTGTAGATGGTGTAGACTTACTCCATGAATCCCTGAAGGACAGACCCAGAAGTAGGAAGCTAGAGAGAGAAAGGATTTCCTTACATTGAGAGTCATCTAACAACAGAACGGGCCACACTAAGTTCTGAGCTTCAAAGATCAATCAATCAGCAAGCATTTATTAAGCACCTGCTACACGTGCAAGGCACTGGGCTAGACTCTGGGAATACAAAGACAGAAATGAAATCATTCCTATCCTCAAGGAGCTTATGAATTCCAATGGGCACAAACCATATGAAAAGAAAATTTTCAATGGAACTTGAGGAAGGGGGCACTAGCAGGTGAGGAACAAGGAAAAGTCTCATGTAGGAGGTGAGACTTGGGCTAAGTATTTAAAAAAGCTGGGGATCTAAAGAAGCTGCAATAAGAGAGTATATTTCAAGCATGAGAGATGGCCCATGCAAAGACAGAGACAGGACATGGAAATGTCTTTTACAGGAACAGTAAATAGGCCAATTCTGTTGGATAGAAGAGTGTGTGAAAGGTAGTAATGAGTAATAAGTCTGGAAAAGTAGGCTGGAGCCATATGGCAAATGTCTTTAATTGCCAAATGAAGGAGTTTGCATTTGATCCTAGAGGCAATCAGAAGCAATGGAGCTTTCTGAGCTTTGCAAGGACATGGATAGACCTGTGCTTTAGGAATGTCATTTCAGCAGCTGTGTGGAGGAGAGATTGGAGAGGAGGGAGACTTGAGTCATGGAGAATAATTGAGAGGCTAGAGAATTAGTCCAGACAAGAGGTGATAAGGTTCTAAATGAGGGCAATGTTCATGTAAGGAGAGAGAAGAGGGAATGATGGACAAGATGGTATGGAGTTAGAATTGGTAAGACTGATTAAATGTGGGGTGGAGGGTGAGAAAGAATAAAGAATCAAGGATAATTTCAAGGTCTCAAATGTGGATGACTAAAAAGATGGTCAAGTTAAGAAGAGGGGAGGATTTGATGGGAAAGATATTGAGTTTTGATTTGAATATGATGAATTTATTTTATCTTTGGAAATATCTTCTAAGTAGCTGGTCATGTGGAATTCATGCTCAGAAGAACCGGATATATAGAAATGGGAGAAATCTACAGGTATGATAACTGAAGCCATGGGAGCTGATAAGGTCACTGAGAGAAGGAAGAGAGAGAATAGAGCCCAGGACAGATACTTGAAGAACAACCACAGTGAAGAGGCCATGATATAGTTGGTAATACAGCAAAAAGAGTGAGGAGTGGTCAGACAGGTAGAAAGAGAATCAAGACAGAGCACTGTCACAAAAATGGATGGAGGGGACAGAATGCAGGACGAGTCAGTGGGTGGTCAACACTGTCAAATGCTACAGAGAAGTCAGGATGAGGTCCAAGAAAATGCCATTAGACTTGAGAGAGCATTAGTAACTTTGAAGAAAATGGTTTCAATTGAGTAATGAGGTAGAAATCGAGTTACAAAATGTTGAGAAGTGAGACGAGAGAAAATGAGGACAAGTGTGAACAGCGGACAGAACCAAGAGGATGGGCAGAAGGTACTGAGGCAAATTTAAACCTGATCAGGGAAAACTTCCTAAAATTAGAGCTACACAGAAGTAGAATGGGATGCCTTGAGAGATCGTCCCTCCTTGGTTGTCTTCAAACAAAACCACAAGTCAGTTATGTTACAGTGGAGAGCTAAATCCCTCAAAAAGGCCATCTATAACTAATGCCTCCATTTTTGCTCCTTTCATTGTCTTCTTAAGCCCTGTAGCCAATCTGGCTTCAGACCTCATCACTCCACCAAAAGTGCTCTCTCCAAAGTTATGAATGATCTCTTCGCTGCCAAATCTAATGGCCTTTTCTCAGTCTTCATTCTCCTTGACCTCTCTGCACACTTCGGCATTATTGATCACCCTCTCCTCCTTGATACTCTCTAGGTTTTCATGACAACACTTTCTTGTGGTTCTCCTCCTCCCAACCGCACCACTCCTCTGTCTCCTTTGCTGGACCCTTCTGCAGATCATGTACTCTAACCATAAGTGTCCCTCGGGCTTATGTCCTGGGTCCTCTTCTCTTCTTCCTCTATACTACTTCACTTGGAGATCACATCAATTCCCAAGGATTCAATAACCATCTCTATGCTGATGATTCTCAAATCTACATTTTCTGCCCCAAACTCTACTAATATTCAATCTCACATCTTCAACTGCCTTTCAGACACTCAAAGTGGATGTCCAGTAAATATCTTAAACTCAGTATGTCCAAAACACAACTGATGATCTTTGCCCCCCTCCCAAAACCCTTCCCACCTCCCACCTTCCCTATTACTACAGAGGGCAATACCACCCTTTTAGTCCCTCAGGCTCACAACTTAGGAGTCATCTTGGATTTTTCACTGTCTTTCACAACCCATATCCAAGTTGTGGCCAAGGTCTGTCAATTTCACCTTTGCAACATCTCTCATATATGCCCCCTTCTCTCCTCTAACACTGCTACCACTTTGGTACAGCCATCATCATCTCACACCTGGATTACTACAATAGCCTGCCGGGGGGGCCTGCCTGCCTCACTTTCTCTCCCCATTCTAATCCATCTTTCATTCAGCCACTAAAGTGATTTTCCTAAAGTGAATGTCTAATCATGTCACCCCTCTACTCAACAAACTCCAGGGGCTTCCGATTGCCTCCAGGAACAAATGTAAAATGCTCTATTTGACATTCAAAGCCCTTCATAACCTAGCCTCCTTCTATCTTTCCAGTCTTCTTACACTTTACTCTCCGACACATACTCTTTGACCCAATGACATTGGTCTCCTGGCTGTCCCATGAACAAGACATTCCGTTCTCTCAGCTCCTGGCACTTCCCCTGGCTGTCCTCCATGCCTGGAACGTTCTTCCTCCTCCATTATGACTACTGACTTCCCTGGATTCCTTAAGTCCTAACTAAAATCTCATCTTCTACAGGAAGCCTTCCCCAACCCTTCTTACTCCAATGTCTTGCTTCCGTTAATGATCTCCTATTTATCTTCCATATAGCTTACTTTGTATGTATTTATTTACATGTTGTCTCCCCCATTAGATTGTAAGGTCCTTGAGGGCAGGGCCTTTCTTTTGCCTCTTCTTGCATTCCCAGAACGTAGCACAGTGCCTGGTAGAGAGTTAGCACTTAGCAAATGTTTATTAACTAATTGATTGGCCACTGCAAATTCTGTGATTTGGTGATTCTTGGTTTGAAGAGAGGAAGCAGAGGCAACAATTGTAGACAGCTTTGTCAAGGAGTTTAGCAAAGAAAGAAAGAAGCGAGGCAGGATGATCGCTAGTAAGAATCATGAGACTTAGCGAAGGTCTTTCTTTAAAGGACAGAGAGATCTGAGTATATTTATAAGCGTACAGACTGGTAGACAGGGAGAACTTTAATATCAGCAATAGAGAGGGGATAATAGGAGGGGGAATTTTCTAGAGAAAATGGCAGGAAATGAGATTAAGGGTACATGTAGTGGTACTGATGTTTTTGAGAAGGTCTACCTCTTCATCAAAGTAGTAAACAGAGGAAGAAATAGTGAGCCACAATATCAAGGGCCTGAAAAGAGGAAAAGGTGTTGTCAGATGAGGACAAGGGGAGAAGAGGGAGCTCTTGGTGAATGGGCTCAATTTTTCACTAAAGCATGAGGTGAGGGCTTCAGCTGAGAGAGTAGAGGATGGTGTTACAAAGGGCTTGAAGAAAGAAGATTTAGAACAGCCCTCATGGAAAGTGGGATAGAGAATTAGTTAAGGAAGAGTAAAAGAACTACCTTGTTGAAATGAGTCCTCAATTAGAATTAGATAATGTAAATTAATAGTGAATTTCAGC
This sequence comes from Vombatus ursinus, assembly GCF_900497805.2. Taxonomy (NCBI): domain Eukaryota; kingdom Metazoa; phylum Chordata; class Mammalia; order Diprotodontia; family Vombatidae; genus Vombatus; species Vombatus ursinus. The sequence goes on along the minus strand of NW_020945014.1, from coordinate 1,406,238 downwards.
TCAGTTGCATGTCTTCCTCCAACTCCATTCAGCTACCTATCAGTAGGGTTGGAGGAGGCAAATGGTAGGCGTATCCAGGGTCGTGGCTTGGCAGTGCATGAGCACTGACAGGACATAAGAGTGAGGGATGCCAAAGGAAAAGATAGGGTACAGCTGAACTAGTTAACTAAGGGGTGAAGATTAAAAAGGGAGGAAAGTAGTGCCAGAGCAATGATGAGGTCCTGACAATATAATAAATGGTGAAAAGATTCTGGAATGTGCATAAAAAGTCGTAATTTATATTTCTGCACCAGTCAGATAACAACACAACCTTGTACAATAGGATGTGGGGCGATGTGGGGTCTCCCAGAATGCGTGCAATTCTATTCTTGGCTTCTTTGGAAGGTCCAATTATTCCCATCACAATGGAAACAGTGGGCGGGGACCATGAAGCTGACACAGTTGAAAAGTGAAGACAAAGAGTGGGTTTGGGAGGTGTAATGACAGGGAGACGTGGAATAACAGGCTGTGACCACATAAGGGAATGTCTAAATTCTTGATCATAGAACATGGATCATGGAATGCTTGTGAGTGATGGCAAGATCGAGGATGTAACTGTCCCTGTATGTAGCTCAGGCAGAATGGAGGTGGAGGCTGTGGGAGTTGAACAGATTGAAGAAAAAGGAAGTCACAGCATCCGAAGGAGCAACAATATATATGTCTGAGGACAGGAGTTCTTATGAAGAGGGAGATGTGAGCCACGCACTCAACTCATGGAGAAATGAGGGAAAGTGTCCTGGGAGTTGGCAGATAACTAGCCACCAAGATCTGGATCTTGTGATAAATTTGAATAAAATGAACCTCAAAGGAGGAGAGGTTGCTGAGTGATGTTGATAGAGGGAGAGTCTAGTAATAGCAATAGGAAAGAAAGAGTATTCCAAGTCCACCTCAGGGACCAGTGAGTCAGGCAGGGAAGGGAAGGAGAAAATGAGAGAAGACACAACTAGGCCTGGAAAGGAAAGCCCAGAGATACAGAGATGCTTCAGGTGGGAGCCAGGGCTCAGTGAGTACTGAAAAATGGAAAAATAATGAGAGGAAGAGGTCTGAAATGAAGGGACAGGGACTGCACCTATAATTTCACTGTTATACAGAACTCCTTGGTGATGAAACTCTATCAGGAAAACTTAGAATCTTGAAGAGATGCCTAGAGCAGAGACATTAAACACTATGACTTTGAGGCAACCAGATTAAAACGTAATTGGGAAATACCTAACAAAACAAATAAATAATGTTAATTGGTGGTTTTCTAAATCACTATGTGGCCCACAGGAGTCCTTATGTATGGTTTGCTGGTCCTGTTTTTATTTGAATTTGACACCATGGGCTCAAGAGAACAGAAGCATTTAGTGACTATCCACTATGCCTCGGGGTGGGGCTTGAACCCAGGTTTTCCTGGCTTGAAGACTAACTCTCTAGCCATGATACCATGCTGCTGGAAGTTTGTTAATTATAAAGAGACAGTTCCAGAGAACTCAGTGGAAGGAGCAGCCAGATACAGATGGGGCATTGTCAAGGGCATTATTACGGTGGCTGTCCCAACCAATAAGGAGTTGGAAGAGGTGACCTCTAAAGTCAACTCCAGTTCTAAATCCTATCCTCCTATGATTAGACTCATCATCATCTTGCTCACAAGACCTAACACCCTGCAATTCTAAATTACAGGCAAACAGATTTCAAGCAAGTATATGGTAACACTTCATAATAATCAAAGCCGTCCCAGAGTAGGATGGGTTCCTGGAGTCTCTGGAGGTCTTCAAGACCACTTGTGGTGGATGTTAATTCTTGCTCAGATAAGGGTTGGGATATGTGCCCTCTGAAACTCTTTCTAATTGTGAAATTTTATTTCTCTTCCTAGTTTTCTCCTAGAAAAAGAAAGGGGAGAGGGAGGAGGGAGACATCGGGAAGGGAGGAATCAATTTTCAAGATTCTATCTTCATTCCACCTGACTGACTTCACAGTAAAAGGGAAAAAAAAAAATCCCTATTGCTTATCTTGGCTTTTCAACTGTGTCAGCTGCATGGTCCCCGCCCATTCCATTGTGATGGGAATAATTGGGCCTTCCAAAGAAGCCAAGAACAGAACTGCACCCATTCTGGGAGACCCCACATCGCCCCACATCCTATTGTACAAGGCCATGTTGTTATCTGACTGGTGCAGAAATATAAATTAAGACTTTTTATGCACATTCCACAATTATGCTGCATTACAAGGATCCCTCCTTTCTTCTCCCACCCTGCCATCCCGCCCCTATCTGGCCTAACTCACAGTTAATAATAGCTCTCAATTCCACTTCACTTTAAAGATTCACAAAGCGCTTTCTACACAGGGAGGAAGAGGAACAGGACAAGTGCAGTTTCCACATAGAGAAATTGAGGTTCAGAGGGGAAACATAGCTTACCCAAGGTCATACAAACAATAGGAAGAAAAGGGAACAGAGAGAAGACTGGGAAAAGTTAGAGGAATTCACAGCAGTAGGGGAGTGGTTCCCAGCAAATGATCCCAATTTCAGTTAATCATAATCCCTCACATATACAGAGTCTTAGTGTAAAGGGTATCCAACTCTGGAGTCACAAGATTCAACACTGAACAAACATGTACAATGTGCATTCAAGCCTGGGCTATGTCACTAACTTGCTGTGTGACCACAGACAACTCACTCACAATCTCTTAAACCATCACTACTTGCATTCACAGAATCAGACTGGAAACTCTGGACCTGGAAGGGACCTTGAAAATCATTTATTCCCTTTTCCACATTTTACAAATGAAGAAACTGCAATCCAGAGGGATTATGCCCCAAGGTCAGGGTTAGTGTCCCAAGGTCAGATTATCTTCTATTCTTTCAGCCGGCCACCAGGAGAAGAAGAAATTTTACATGAGTGACCAAAGGGTAGAAAACAAGAATTTGGGTTTGACTCTAGCTTACGAAGAAAACTGAAAGCAGATGGATTTCCTCCCAGGTGTTAGCATCCCACAGCCTCTAAATGCAAAGGTCCCATGACTCCTGACACAAACCCACTTAGGAGAACAGAAACCATCAGAAGGTATTGTCAATAATGACTCAATAATCCACATTTATATAATGCTTTAGGTTTACAAAGCACTTTCCTAATAGCAACCCTTTGAGGTGCATCAGACCGATATCATTATGTCCATCTCACAGATGTAGAAAACAAGGTCACAGAACTTTTAAGAGTTACAGCCAGGACTTTAATCCCAGTCTTTGCTGATACTAGGGCTGGGGTCTCTTATCACAACACTCTCTTCCCTCCTTCATGCCGAAGCAGTTTCTGATCTATGGCACAGAGGCAACACTTGTATACCCCTTTCCATAGTCAGTGACTGAGACCTCAGGAAGCTAATACAGAAGTCCAGTGCATAAGCCTTTCCTCAGGGACGTGAACAATGCAGAGGAACACTAGAATCTCACAGTGCTACCACATCCTAAACACAATTTTATTTGACCTAATATCCCTCTGTTCACCCACTCAGCTCTGCAGTCACAATAAAAGGGCCAATCTTAACTGTGTCCAGGCAGAACATAATCCAGGCTGAACAGGTAAAGGCAAGCAGATGCACTAGGCCAAAAAAGCAGGCTTTCCTTGCTTTTCCAAGCATGCTCCAAAGGAGAGAGAGGCTGGTGCCATCATTAAGTCTGCTGTCTTCTTGCCCTCATAGCTCAAGTGCCCTAGCTTGCTGTTTGTACTAATATGGGTTTGTGGGAACAAATATGGGAGCAAATTGGGACTGCACTGGCTTCTACCCTCCACCACTAACTATCTCAGGGAGACACAGAGCAGGGAAAGGAGGGAAAGATTTGCTGAAAATTTTTTAAAAAACAGATTAAAAATAGCAGAGAAAAAGCCCCTGATAAATGTCTACCCCTTCCTAGGGGATCCCAGGGTGGGAATGAAAGCACTTTCCACCCACCCTACTGCACATAGATAAGGAGCTTCTATTAACACCCTTTGCATCATAAAGCATTAGAGGTTCAAATCCTACTTCTGACACTAGTGTGACCTTGGGCAAATCATTTAAACCTCCCTGGGGCACAGTTTCCTCATCAATTGGCCTAGAAGGCCTCTGAGGTTCCCTTCCTTCTCCAAATCTGGTATCCTCGATGTTCCCATATCTGTTGCCAGAACAATATTTTTCTTTGTACCAGGTTCCTGACGTGCACACTCTATCATCTAACAAAGGGAAATACTTTTGTGAAGCCACAGCCCTGAAGGCCACAGGTTTGTCTTCCAAGGTGGAAGACCCTCACACAGCCCATTCCTTTTCACGATTACACACGCCTGATACAACCAACAAAAAGAGGACTCGGTATGTGGCCTGGGTCATGGTGCCCTCTGGGACCATTAGAATCTGTGACCAGGGTTAGAGCTTAGTCTGGGATAGAAACTGGAGCTCAATCTGTGGTCAGAGTTAGAGCTCAATTTGGGGCCAGGAACTGGGGCCCAGTCTGTGACCTGGGTTAGAGTCTGGGCCTGGAGCTGGGAATCAGTCTGGGATCAGGGTTTGGGTTCAACAGATGACCAAAGTCAGGACCTAGTAGGAGATGAAGGTCAGAGCTCAGTCGGTATCCATAATTAGACATTAGAGGTAGGATAATCAGGCACTGAAACAGCAGTTGCCCAAAAAGAATTTTAATTCAATAAACTCTAAAAATCATAGTAAGTTAAAACTAGAAGTCCAAGGATTCCGAACCTTGTTTTATGTCACGGACCCCTTTGGGCAGTCTAGGGAACCTCTTTTGTCAGAATAACAAAACAAAATATAGAAAATTATAAAACTAACCAATTATATTGAAATAATCATCAAAATATTAAAAAAAAAAGTTCACAGACTCTAGATTAAGAATCCCTGATCTAACACAAGCTTTGATTTCAATAGAATAGAAAATATGAGGTCCAAAGAAGGAACTGACTTGTCCAAGATCATCAAGCAACTCAGGAGCAGAGCCAGGACTAAAACCAAGGTCTAAAATGTCTGTGAAGCTCCATTCTGTCTGCTGGTGTCCTGAGTCTATGCCTTGGACCCCCTGCCAAGATCCTGACCTCTGACTGCTCACATTCCAGATTCCAACACTTTGCTTCCCAACCTTCTAGTCCATCAGACAAAGTGGATCCTGCTGGTCTACCTTCCATAGAAGCAGCTTGATGTGAAGGATGAGCCCTGAATCTGGCAGTGAGAGAGTAGAGTTCCACGGAGCCTTTAACAAGGTCGCACCCACTTTCTGACCCTCAGAGGGTGTGGCGAGGATCAGATGACATCATACATATGAAGTGCTTTGCAAACTTCACAGTACTATATAAATTTCAGCTCTTGTTATCATAATGATTGTTATGAGACAATAAAAGTGAGTATTTTTAAAGTGCTATGTAGATATGTTGCTATTATTATTACAGAATCATGAATCTTAGAGTTTGAAAGGACCTCCAATGCCAATTAATACAACCCTGTCACCCAAATCACGAGTCTCCATATCAACCCCAGAAGCAGACATCCAGTCTCCACTGGAAGACTTCTTAAAACAGGGAACTCCCTCACTACTACAGCAGTCAATTCCATTTTTGCATAACTCTGATTATCCAGGAGGTTTTGGTTTTATTGGTGGTAGTGTTTCCCCTCACATATTGTGCTGAATTCTAAATCATGAAAACTTCTCCACCGTGCTCCTACTTCTAGCCTCAGAAGCCAAAGAAAACAAAACAAATCCCTCTCCCTAATAGCATGCACTTCCTCCAAGTCTTCTCCAAGCTGAAAATCCCCAGAGCCTTCATATGACCCCAAGGATGATCACCATCCTTCACCCTCCTCACTGGCCTCCTTACTCACTTTCCAATTTATCAATGTCCAAACTAAAATGTGGTGCCCCTAACCGAACCCAATGCTCTAGGATGGAAATGACAGTCTATCTTATAAGTTGCAAAGCCATTGAGAGTCTGTGTCCTAAGGTACCTTCTAGCTTTCGTTTTTTATGTTCTAAGAAGGAAACAAAGTATTTTTGTTGTTGCTGTTGAGTCATTTCAGTCCTGTCTGACTCTTTGTGACTTCATTTGGAGTGTTCTTGGCAAAGATACTGGAGTGGTTTGCCATTTCCTTCTCCAGCTCATTTTACAGATGAGGAAACTGAGGCAAACAGGGTTAAGTGACTTGCCCAGGGTCACACAGCTTATAAGCGTCTGAGGTCACATTTGAACTCAGGAAGATGAATCTTCCTGACTTCAGGCCCAGTTTTTTATCCACTGTACCACCTAAGTGCCTATTACATGCCTGACACTTGGTGCTAAGCACTTCTATAAATAAAGTATCTTCTAGCTCTAACACAGAAGAAGCTAGGTGGCACCATAGTGCATAGAGCACTGGGCCTGGGGTCAGGAAGACTCACCTTCCTGAGTTCAAATCCAGACTCAGGCACTTACTAGCTATGTGACCCTGGGCAAGTCACTTAATCCTATTTACCTCAGTTTCCTCATCTACAAAAAGAGCTGGAGAAGGAAATGACAAACCACTGCAGTATCTTTGCCAAGTAATCACCAAATGAGGTCACAGAGAGTTGGATATGACTGAAACAACTCAACAACAAAGTTCTAACACAATACGAATCTATGATTCCACAAAGCAAACAGTCCTACATCTAGCCTCTTCCCTAAGCTGTTCCTGGCATCAAAGAGCCACAGACCTAGAGGTAGCCACAAAGGCCATCTAGTCCAGCCGCTATTTTTCAGATGAGGAAACTGAGGCTCAGAATGGGTAAGTGAATTGCCCAAGGTCACAGAGTTGATAAATATCAGAGGTAGGACTGGAACCCAGGTCCTCTGATTCTAAAGGCAATGGATGTTCTTTTTATTCTCCCAGCCTGTCTACTTATTGTGAGGACAAAATGAGAAAATGCAGGGGAAAGCACCAACTGTAAAGTGTTCCGTGAGAGTGTTATCAAACTACCTTGTATTTAACTAGTTTGTATTGACTCTCTTTATAGCTCTTTTGTATATACTTCTGTATGCCCTTGTGATGTCCCCTATTAGAAGGGAGGCTCTTTCTAATAAGATTGTTTCATTTCATTCACTGCCTTTGTACCCCCAACATCTCCTATGTGGCCTGGAACATAGTAGGTACTTAATTAATATCTGTTTATTATCAGAGTACACACACACACACACACACACACACATTAGTGATTAAAAACTCCCTAGAATCAGGGATAAGGCCACAAAGACTTGGGCAGCCATCTCCCCACTCACCACTTTGTGTACAAACACCCTTACTGTGTTTCTGGGACACCATCATAATGGAATATTAATTTAATGCCTGCATCCCTTGCTAAGGTCAAGCCAGGAGGACTTTTTGTACATGAAAAAATAAATATTAATCCCTCTATGGTTGAGAAAGGAATATGAAAAGGGGGTTGATTAGAGAGGCTAAGAGGATTTGCCTGGGGTATTCTCCAGTGGTAATTTCCTGGAGAGGTAGGCTGGCCAGATGGCAAAATTCCCTGCTTTCTTTCCCCATTGGCCTCTAACCTGAAGCAAAAGCCAGGTACAAAAGGCAAAGGCTGGTGCCAACCACAATGCGTTTATAAGTGAAATTATGAGCAAACTCATGTGTGTGGCTGGTATAACTCTTTAACTGAAGTGGAGGTAAGCCAAGCAGGGATGCTTTTTAGCTGGCATCACAACTGTCACTAGTAATATCAATATCAGAGACAGAGAGACAGAGAGAGGGGGAGAGAGAGAGAGAGAAAGGAGAGACAGAGAGACAGAGCAGGAAGGGAGCTCAGAGACCACCTAGCACACACTGTTCATTTTACAGATAAGGAAAGAGGACTCAAAGAGGACTGTTCAAGGGCACACAGGGAAGTAAGTAATAAACCTGGCACTTGAACTCAGGTCCTTTCCCTAAAACACAGTGTTGAAATCTTCTAGCTGCAGCTACCCCTCCGCCCCATCCCGAAGTGGCCCTGGCCTAGATCTCCCTCCCTGCCCTCCCTGCTCCCTGGGCTGGGGTCAGGCCCATACCAGCAGGGCACCATCATCCTGGCGTCCACAGGCACCACCACCAGCACCTTCATGACTACATCTCCCTCAGCAGTAACATCCATTATCACAAGGCCTGAATGAAGGGTGTGTCCAGGGAAGTCTCACCGCCCCCAGGTCTCTGGCCCTCTCTGACTTCTGCCTTCTGACTCTCTGGGCCAGGCCTCTAGCAGTCTGCCCTATCAGCCCCTCTTTCCTTTGCTCTCCCTTCTTTCTTTCCTTCTCAGCTACTCTTTCTGTAGTCCCATAGCCATGCAGCTGTCCCCAAAATGAAAAGTTCTAAACTCATCTATCCCTTTCTATCTGTCTCCACTGCTCCAACCCTCATGCAGGCCTTATCATCTTCCACCTAAAGTACTACAGTATCATCCCTGAATCTAGTCTTGCCCCTTCCAATTCGGCCTATGTATACTGCAGACTCATCTCCCTAATACATAGCTCTGATCAAATCACCCCTTCTCAAGAACCTTACATGGCTCCCCACTGCTTAAAAGATAATGTCCAAGCTTCTCACCCTGGAATTCAAGGTCCTCCACAATCTGGACCAAGACTTACCTCCCTCTCTCCCCTATAGCTCAGTCCATACATATACTGTGCACATTCCTAATCAATCAATAAGCTTTTATTAAGAACCTACTATGTGCCAGGGTCTGGGGCTCTAGTCCCTTAATTACGTTGCTCCTCCTGCCCTACAAAGCCCCTCTCTACCACTCCTCTTACCCATCCTTCAGGGCACAGCTCAAGTCTCATCTCCTCTGGGAAGCCTCCCTTAAGCCCCACCCTTTCTCTTCCCCATCACAATATTCCAGTAATCTCTTCCCTCTCTGGATTCCTGTAGCGTTCACAACCTACGACATCCATGAGGTCCTCAGGACAGACAGACTGTTCGTTCTCGCTCCATACACACCCATATCTTATTTTCACCACCAGACGATCGGCTCCCGGAAGGAGTACTTTAATCACTTTAATTTTATTCCTTTCCATGGACTCCACAGTGTCCAACTGAAGGCCCTGGACATAGTAGATGCCCAAAGAATGTTTGAGGATTCATCGATAAGAGCCATGTGGTTCAGAGGAGGAGTAGGAGCCTCAGACTGGAGGCCCAGAAGGCCATGATTTTAGCTCCAGCTTCACCATAACCTCCCTGTGTGACCTTCAGCAAGCCAAGTCTCTTCTCTCACCTGTGGACCTCAACAGGGATTGAACCTGATAACTGAAATGGTTTCTTTTTCTAGCGTTTTAGGTCACATGACTGAGCAATGAAGAAGAGGAAGGATAAGGAATAAGAGAAGGAAGAGGCAGACAAAGAAAGGGAGGAGAAAGAAGAGCAGGAAGAGAAGTAGAAGGGAATGAGGATGAGAAAAAGGAACATGAAAGAAAAGAATGAGAAGATAGAAAGATAGAAAGAGAAAAGAGAGAAGGAAAATGTGGAGGAGAAAGAAAGACAGAAGATGAGCCAGAAGACACTGCCATCTTCTCTTTAGGACAGACCCTGGCAGCTGAGTTTCTGTTGTCTGGAAGGCAAGGCTGGCTTTAGATTGGGTGGGAAGGGCACTGGTTGGGGTAGAGACAACTTACCTCTCAGGGCCTCAAGACTATAGCTCTCCGCTGGTCCAGCTTGACAGGAGAAGGTCTTAGCTACCACCTGCTCCACAGGGGTGAGTGCCAGGGCCTGGGGCTTGCCTGATCCAGGGCTATGGGATGATTTGCGCAGGTCCCCCAGCTTCCGCCGCACCACGGCCCGCAGATCCCGCCATTTATGTTTCAGGTCCACTATGTCCCGACGGCAATAACCCAAGGCATTCACTGCCTGTAAGATGCGGCTCCAAACTCGGTACTTCCGGGCTGGCTCGGCCTTCAGCAATCCTGTCCCAAAGAGAAGCTGGTGGTGCTTGGTGACTTTGGACACGAGCACTTCTGTTTCCTGTGGGCAGAAGTTGGGCTTCCTCTTCTTGGCCCGAGTGACACTGGGCCCAGCCATCCTATTTGGGGGGGCAGCCAGGACGTCCTTTTGGGGAGCACTGTCAGGGGAGGTAGGGTCAGGTGTCCAGTTGGTTTCCAGTGGGGATCACAGCCCTGAAAAGGCACCAAAAGGCTAAGGGTTTAATGAATCTTTGAGAAGGCCCATTCATTACTAGGGATAGTGATTCCCAGGGGAATCTGCTGGGCAGGGTAGTAGGATCCTGTCCTCATTTGTCCACCCCTAATTGCTTTCCAAATCCTCTCCCCAAAGAGGTTCCTGGCAGCCAGAGTGATGGAGAGCAGGGTATGTGGCAGATTCTGTATTCTGTCCAGTACTTAGCCCACTGTTGGTGCCCAGGGCAGGAAAATCTGAGTTCAAATCCTACCTCAGCCATTTACTAGCTATGTGACCCTGGGCAAGTCACTTAACCTCGGGTTGTCTCAGTTTCCTCATTTGTAAAATGGGAATGAACACAGCATCTACCTCCCTGGGTTGTTGTGAGGACCAAGATATTCGTCAAGCACTTTGCAAATGGGCAGCGACGTGGCACAGTAGATAGAGTGCCTGCCCTGGAGTCAAGAGTTCATGAGTTCAAATTTGACTTATAACACTTAACTATCTAACCCTGGGCAGGTCACTTGACCCTGTTTGCCTCAGTTTCCTCATGTGTAAAATGAACTGGAGAAGGATATGGCAAACCCCTCCAGTATCTTGCCAAGAAAACCCCAAATGGGATCAAGAAGAGTTGGACATGACCAAAACAACTCAACAACAACAACTGCACAAATGCTTTGGCTATATAAATTCCAGCTAGACATTAGAAGGGGAACTGGTCTTTGAATCAAGAATCCTGAGTTCAAATTCCAGTTGGGACATTCACTAGCTCTATGAACCTGAACAAGTCCATTTCCTCAACTGTAAAATAAGGGAATGGATTAACCAGTCTCTAGTCCTTCCAAACTCTACATTCTATGAATTCTTTCTAGGTTTCAACTTCTCCAGGAAAGCCCTCAGAATGGCTCCAGCCCCTTCTCATTTCTTTGCATCCCCCAATCTCAAACAGAACATACTTTAGCACTTAGTTACCACACTGGATTCTAACTTTCTCCTCCAAGAACTCAACATGGCATGGAGGTGGCCTTGGGCTCTCTGAGGCTATGCCAAACTCCAATGAATTCAACCAAGTTGGCCAGGCTCTGGATCCTAACTTTGGCCACAGCAACTCCTGTCTTGAGCCCAAAGAGCAGCTGTGACTCAGCGCAGGGGAAATCATGGATACTTAAAGTAACAGAGTGTGGCACGTTATCTAATCTCGTGCTGTTAAACACAGACACAGATGCAGATACTGTGCTGGTGTCTTATCTCTCCAACTAGACCCTATCACAGAATCACAGGCTTGGAAAGACTTCAGAGGATACCCAGCATAATCCCTACCTAATCAGGAATCCCTTCTCCATATCTCCAACAAAGGGTCATCCAGATGCTATTTAAAGCTCAGACAGGGGAGCCACTACCTTCCAAGCCAGCCAGTCCCATGCCTGGAACGTCTTCCTCCCATCAATCTCTCTCCCTCTGCCCATGGCCCTCTCCTCCCACTAGTGAGATGAAAGAGTCTCCTTCAGCCATCCTCCATTTCTCTCCTAACTCTGCTTCTGACTCTCTGGACCCCATTTGGGGTTTTCTTGGCAAAGATACTCGAGGGGTTTGCCATTTCCTTCTCCAGTCCCATGCCCCCAAGTGAGAACCTCCTTCCCACCTCTGCTTTATAGCTCTTTTTTATGGACTACCTTCTCCCATGAGAATGTAAGTTCCTTGAGGGCAGAAACTGACTTTATTTTTGCCTTTATTTGTATTCCCAGCACCCAGCACTGTGCCTGGCACATGACAAGTGATTAATAAATGCTTGTTGACCAACTAATTCTGTCTCTCAACAACCTTTACCCATAGTCCTATGGGATAAAGAAGAGGACATCTCCCCCATGTGATAACTCCAAAATCTCTCATAGATAATAGAACCAAGACACCTTGAGAGTTAAAGAATATCTTAAAAATCATCCAGTTCTCCTAATTTTCAGATGGGCAAACTGAGGCTCAAAGTCAACAAATGATGTGACCAAAGTCAGACGATGGATTTGGCATCAGTCAGGACTCAGACCTATCCTCACTCTCAGTTCATGGTTTTCTACTGTGCCTCCCGACTCAGTTTCCCATTCCATGCCTATGAATCTTGTCTCCTGAATCCATATTTAGCTTTTCATGGAAGAAACCATGACCATAGCCTTTATATCTCTGCCTCCTCCAGAGTGGAGCTCAGCACAAGGTTATGCATGCAGTATTTATTCATTAAATATTTTCTAAATATGAATGTAATGATACATATGCTCATCTTTGATTCTCTCTCTCTCCTCCCCAAGCTTCCCATTTGCCTGTCTCTTGTCTCTTGTCTGTAGATATATCTCTCTCTCCCTTTCCCATCCCACCCTCCATCACGTCCATAGAATGCGTGAGCTGCAAGAGTTCTTATAAACCATTCAATCCAACCCTTCATTTTACAGAAGAAACCATGGCCCAGGAGTTGAAGCCATTTGTTCAAGGTCACACAAATGGAGCAAATGACAAAGCCAGGGTTCTGCAAAGTTTTCTCTTTCCTCTCTCCCTCCGTCTCTCTTCTTTATCTGTTTCCTTCTATATCTCCATCTCTCTCTCCTAGCTCAAATCTCAAAGCGTTTGGAGAGTCATTTGGGTAAACAGTACTTAAAAATACAATACACCCTCAGAAGGTAAGCAACAATGGAGCTGCACTCTTTTTACTTCCCTCTTTTCTTTTCGACAATGGTTCCCCATCTCCACCCAAGTCCTTGGTCAGTAAGACCACTCAGCAGGTTTAGGTTTACCCTCACACACAGCCCGCAGCCCAACAAGAAATGATAAAGACTGTGTAAATCCAACACTTCCTTTCTTCCTCTCAAGCCCAGAAAACCGTGAGGCAGAGAAGCACTGGGAAGAGAGTGGGTGGAAGGCCAACTCTGTTTAAAAAAGCGTTCTGCCTCAGTCTGAAAGGTGATGCTCTATATTGCCACCATGAAGCAGGGAATGAAAAGAAGTGATTTCCCCAGATTCTTTCCAGCCTGGCTCTGCATGCCTGATGAGTCTCTCTTTATCGCCAGGCAGGACTGCACCTAAACCACTAGCAGGTATAACCTTCTCTGGGACTAGAGGAGACTCCACAGTCTCCCGCGTTTACTGATACAGCAGAGAGCCCTAACCCTCAGCCTCCTCCAGGAAATCCTACTCATTTTCTAAACTAAATCTTCCCCCTCTGTATTTCAACCCTGAGGCTGGCCAATCTGTCCACTGTGCGGATGGACCGCTACCCTTTGGACAACAACGGGAGGATGCATTGTTAGGAGCACTTCGATAAACAGGACTCTCTGCTCCACTGGGACAGTTCCCATGAGCCTTCTCTACCTTCCTTGGATGACAACAGGGGCATCACCACGGAGACCCAAGTCACACCAAGGAATGGGTCCAGAGATGCAGACACACCCAGGAAACTGGCTTTTGTGAAATGGGCACAGAGCTAAAAGCTGGGAAACGATGTTCTCTTCCTTCTTCCATGGATCAGAATCCTAGATTCCCAAGATGACAGAGCTGACACGGGTCTGACACAGAGTCAGCAGTAATACAGTTACTCAAACCTATGTCCTCCAACTCCAAGGCCATTTCTTCTTCTTCTCCTTCTTCTCCTCCTTCTCCTTCTCCTCTTTCTTCTCCTTCTCCTTCTTCTTCCCCTTCTTCTCCTTCTCCTTCTCTTTCTCCTTCTTCTTCTTCACTATGCTGAAACCCATCCACTTTAGAGATGGACAAAATAAGTCCCCAAGTGGGGAAATGACTTGCCGAAAGTAATCTGTTCAGGAAGTATAGTTGCCAGGACTGGAATTTGGGTATTCTGACTACAAGTCTAGCTCTTTTTCCCCTTGGTCAAATCACTCACCTTTGCCACTAATCAGTTCAATATAAGGAAGAACTTCCCAACCAGCTGTGTGACCCTGGAAGAGAGACTTAAGCTCTGTTTGTCTCGGTTTCCTCAAATGTAAAATGGGGATCATAATTGCACCTACCACACAAGGTTGCTGTGAGGATCAAATGAGATAATATTAGTAATACTAAATTAGTAAATTAGTAAAAAAGTAAAATTGTACTTAACACAGTACCTGGCACATTTTATTGCTGTATAGTCACTTTTTCTGTCGTGCCCGACCTTTTGTGATCTCTTTTTGGAGTCTTCTTGACAAAGATACGGGAGTGGTTTGCCATTTGTTTTTTCAGCTCATTTTACAGATGAGCAAACTGAGGCAAACAGAGTTAAGTGACTTGTCCAGGATCATACAGCTAGTAAGTGTCTAAGGCCAGTATTTGAACTCAGGGAGATAATTCTTCCTGACTTCAGGACCAGCACTCTATCCACTGTGCCATCTAGCTGCCCTACCTAGCACACAGCAGGCACTCTATAAATGCTTATGCCTTTCCTTTCTCTTCCTCTCCCTTCTCTTCTCCTCCTATTCACAAGTGAACAGACTGCCTTAAGAAGCAGTGAACTCTCCATCACCAGAGGTATTCAAGAAGAGGACATATGACCATCTGTCACAGATGCCATGGAGAGGACTGGAAATAGCGTGCTATAACGAAAAGAACCCTAGATTTTGGGTCAGAAGATCTGGATTTGAATCCTGGCTCTGACTGTTAGCACCTAGTACCCTTGCACAAGTCACCCAATGTCTTCGGGCCTCATTTTCATCATCTCTAAGAGAAGGAGCCAGACTAGATGACTTCTCAGGCCCATTCCAGCTGGACTCAGAGTCAGGAGACTTTGAAACTGTCCTCACACGCTTATAAGGGGCACAACCATGGGCAAGTCTCTTCACTTCTCAGGGCCTCAGTTTCCTCATGTGTAAAAATGGGAATAGTAACTATTACCCTGCCTACCTCACACAGGCACTAGGAAGAAAGTGTTTCAAAAGCCTTTTAAATGCTAAAGAATGCTAAGTTGCTTTTATTCTAATAAAAGACTGACTATACCCGTGCTCCTACATGGATTCCTCAAGGGCTGATAGGGCTCAGATGCCTTCTCAGATCTCCCTGCTCTGAGGGATTATGATTATATGACCCTCCAGACCTCAGTTTTCTTATTGTCAAATGGGGGGAGTCATTGCTCTTTTTTACAGGGCAATCCTGGGAGTTCAATAATATAATGTATATACAGCCCTCCGACAAAGAATAAAGCACAAAAAGAATCACTTTTATTAATGGGAGTGGGCTTTTTTCCTGGGGGGAGGGATAAAAATAGCAGGGCCCTGGGGTCTCAAAATGGGAAAGCCAGGGTAGTCTAAATGCAAGGCAATACACTGAAGAGAGGACAGCTTAGGGGACCACCCTAAAGTGAGGTGCCTAGCCCTCAGACCAGGAGCTCCCTGTGGGCAGGGCCCTAACACCAGGGTTGTTCCAGGCCCTTCGGTGGGGCCCACAGCAATACTGCAAGCACCATCACCACTCTTCAGAAAGAAGCTAGTCAAATGCTATACAGCAAATAATAAATTCCTAGTTATCCATTACAGCTATCACCCAAAGCGAGATACCAAAGAAATTGCATCAGCCAAAGTGATCATTACCCAAGACAACTGGATTTTTAAGGAGAATGAGGAGGAGGAGTCTCCAAGGAGCTCAAGCTAATAATAATAATCTGCATTGGCAGCACCTCCCCAGAGCCCCTGGAGCTTTCACCAACACTCCAGTAATACACAGCCCTCCCCTCTCCCTCTGCTCCAAACTCCTTCTTCCAGTGGGTTCCAGGGTAGGGGTCTCATGGCCACTCAGCCCAGGTGGGAAAACTTAGCCCAAGGAGACAGGTCTATAGGCATCTATACTTCTTCCATCAAGCAGGAAGGCAGATTCCACCATGCACACTGGCAGGGTCACTGTTCATTAGCCACTCCCTGGCTCCAACATGGCAATGGCTTCCCCTCATCCCCCTGGCTCAAGCCACAAAACCCTAGAATCTCAGGAGTGCCCAACCCCCAGGAATCCCTCCTAGGATCATGGAATCTCAGAGACGGAAGATGCCCAGCCCTCAACACACCATAAACTCTTTGAGGATAACACAGCGTTGCACATTGCTGGTCAGCAGTTTTTCAGTCATGTTCAACTCTTTGTGACTCCCTCTGGGGTTTTCTTGGCAAAGATACTGGAGTGGTTTTTCATTCCTTCTCCAGCTCATTTTACAGATGAGGAAACTGAGGCAAACAGGGCTAAGCGACTTGCCCGGGGTCACACAGCTAGTATCTGAGGCTGAATTTGATATACTTGTATATAATAGGTATTTCAATATTTGTGAGTTGAATTTGAACTTAAAGCCTTCCACAAGAAGTTTTCACTGAGCCCTCACCCCGGGTTGGTAATGGCCATTGGACCTCTTCCTTTAGCCCTTCATTTGTTCCACTTTTAGGTACTTGATGTCTTATTCTATGCTGTAATTATTATTAAGTTGTATTAGTTGTGTCTGACTCCTCAATTCTTCATGACCCCAGAGTCAAGTAGGATATGTTACAAGGCCAGGATTCAAACAAAGGGACTCTGACTTGATATCTACCAATCACTTGATCACCAAATACTTATTAAGCCCTTACTATATGTCAGGCAGCTAGGTAGTTCAATGGATAAAGTACCAGGCCTTTAGTCAGGCAGACTCATCTTCCTGACTTCACATCTGGCCTCAGATACTTACTAGCTGTATGACCCTGGACAAGTCACTTGACCCTGTTTGCCTCAGTTCCTCCTGGGTAAAATGAGCTGGAGAAGGAAATGTTAAACCACTCTAGTCTCTCTGCCAAGAAAACCCCATATGGGGTCACAAAGAGTCGGACACATCTGAAACAACTAAACAAGAAATGTGTCAGGCCCTGGGCTGGGCTCTGGGAATACAAAGACACAAATGAAACAGTCCCTGCCCTTGAGGAGCTTACATTCTACCATGACAACACGCACACATAAAAGCAAAAGCAAAACATGTGCAAAGTAAAAATGAGGGGAGGCAGTGCCATCTAAGGAGGATCAGGAAAGACCTCCTGTAAGAGGTTACACTTAATCTTAGCTCTGAAGAAAATCAGGGATTCTAAGAGGCAGCAGTAGGGAGCAAGTGGATTCCAGACATGGGTGACAGTCTGTACAAAGGCTTGTTAATAGGAAATGAAATGCTATTTTTGAAAACCAGCAAGAATGTCAGGGTGGATGGACTGTAGCCTGTGAAGAGGAGAAATATAAAATAAGCTTGGAAGGGACAAGAAAACAGAGCATAAACTACTGTAGTCAAAAGGAGCCTTAGAACACAGAACATCACAGATGGACATTAAAGGTCATCTGGTCCAGCACCCCCTTTTTACATATGAGGAAACCAAGGCTCAGAGACATTAAGTAATTTCCCCAAGCTTGTACAGGAAACAGGTAGCTTCTCTGGGTCTCTACAAATTATCTGGATTTGTACAATCTCCATTTCTACCTAAATAAATCTTAGAAGACACTCTGGTAGACTAGAGTGGGTAGTATTTATGGCAAGAGAAATAAGAAGGAAAAGAAGGTTGAAAAATGGGCAACAGGATAGGGAGGCAGAGTCTGGGGCTTGGCAGGGGAAGACAAGTCTTTGACTGGATGAGGTACAAAGCTTAGATATATCTTGGCCCTCAGAGATTTTACAGTGTAGTGTTACAGGATCCTTGCCTACAAAGTTCTGAAAGGCTGTCCCAGGTCCTAGAGAGCAGACGTGTTCTGCCCAAGTTCTGCCCAAGAGAACAGAACTAAGCACAAGGGGGAAATGGCAGGGAGATTGATTTTACTCAGTATAAGAAAGAACTAGCAACAGACAGCCAGGGTGGTCCAACAGCTCAGCAGGTTGCCTGTTAGGTACCCATCATTGGAGGCACTCAGGCAGGGACTACATGATCATTTATTTAAAGTCTCTAAAGACCCCTCCATATCTGAGGTTCCATTAGTCTGGGACTCTGTAATGCTCTAACCTGAAAGACTGAACAGATGAAACCCCAAGACTACTTGACAAAAGACCAACAAACTCTAAAAAGTTTTCCTGACTACACAGTTAGTCTGTCAGTCAGACAGGCAATAAACATTTATTAAGTACCTACTATGTGCTAGGCATGGTGCCCACAGAGTCAGCCTGTCAGTCAGTCAAGCAATAAGCATTACATGCCTACTATGTGTTAGTCATGGTGCTAGGTGCTAAAGATCAAAGAAAGACAAAAAACAGTCAATCCATGCTCTCAAGGAGTCCCCATTCTAAGGGAGGAGACATGTGAACAAGTATGTACAAATGAGATATGGGAAGGATAAACTGGAGATAATCAACAGAGGGCATTAGCATTGGAGGGGATTGGGAAAGGCTTCTTGGAGGTGATTAGATTTCAGCTGGGATTGGAAAGAATCCAGGGAAGCCAAGAGGTTCACATATGGAGGGAGAGAATTCCAGGCATAGAGGACAAGCAGGTGTTTGACAGAGACACAGGAAAACATATGGGCCACTCGGTGTTAGGATCAGATGCCCACTGTGACTCCCTTCGGCTTCCTCCTGGCTCTGGGATTGATGGCTCCATGCAGAAAGCCACCAACTAAAAGAAGGACGTAATGTTAAGGCCATGTTGTGAGTGATAAGCATGTTATCACTACTGCTTCTGTTCCTCCATCCCAACTGGTCTAGGAGAAGGGTGGCAGAGCCCTGCTCTGTAGTTGGTATTCATACAATACAAAATCCTGCCCTTCTTGCCTCTTCTCTCCCCTTCCTTCCTCCCCCACCAAGGCTTCCACAGGGCCTAAAATCTAACCATTAAACCCCACCACTGTTTATTTTTTATTTAAGGCACTGATGATCCCTATAAACTGCAAACATATCCCTAGGAAGGACAACAAATTAAACAATTTAACACCCACAAAATAATAGTCAATCTCCTTGAATACATCATGCTTAATATGCCCAGGGCAGAGTCGGCTTCTCCAAACCTCATCTGGCTGCTCAGGAAGACTGGGAGATCTACGTGCATTCTTGCCTACCATCATGTACCTGTTATAAATACCCAACTAGCCATTCAGAGAAAATTAACGTTTCTTCATTCCTCATTTACTGTCCTATGTGTTTATGTCTGATTAAAAGATTCCTAAAGATATGCAATCCTCTCTTTACAGTGCCTAAAACAGGGTTATGGAAATCTAGTGACCGGAAAATATTTGGTGATAATAGTGATAGCGAGGGTAATGAAGAAAACAGTGGTGGTAATGCCAGTGATTGTGACGGTGATGACTGTAATAATGGCAGCGACACTGACAATAGTAGTGGCAATGATGGTGAGCACGGCAGTCACGGGGCTGGTAATGATGGCAATGGTGATGACGGCTACGTCAGTAATGGCTCTGGTAATGACGATGGTGGTGACGATGGCTACGGGAATAATGAAGGAAGCAGAAAAGACGGCTATGACGGCAAGGGTTGTAATGATGATGAGGATGATTCATAAAAGATAACATTCACGGTCAATATTAGTTGTTTCTTTCTCGTCTCCTCTCCGCCCTGAGGATGCCAAGGAAATGGGTTTTGTCTCTTTCTAATGTAACAGGCTCCTGAGGGGTCTGCCCACCTCCCCTTTCTCTGCCTCCAATCCATCCTTCACGTGCTATCAAACCAACCTTCCTTATGCACAGATCTATTCTTACAATTTCTATGCTTCAGACTATGAGCTCCTGGGGATCACAGGAGGCCAGAAGACAAGATGGAGGGCACTGGACACCTCGCGAGGCAGGACAGGTGTAGAATACAATGAAGAGATGCCTGCCTCCTAAGAACCCCAGGACTTTTCTCTCAAATAGATTCCACAGGGTCAGGCCAATCTGCCTGGAGGCCAGAATGCACACCCTAATGGCCTGTGAGTAAGTAATCACCAAACCTCTCTGCAGAGCTTGGTGATCAAGGCTAATAGAATTTACCACCTACTGAAGAGAAGCTACAATTTCATATAAGACGGAGTTATTCTCTTCCCTCCTTAAGACTGCTCTACCCTCAAGGTTACCTCTGACCTTCCTCACTGCTCATCTCAGATCAGTTCCCAGCTCCTCCTGACTCTCCCCTCACACTATCTCACTCATACGTCCCTTGGCCTCTACTATTGCCTGCCTAACACTCTCACTCCCTCCGGTCCCTTGGCCTCTACTATTGCCTGCCTAACACAGGTCCTCACCACCATCACCATACCTGTCTTCCTGGACTACATTAGTGGCTCCTTAACAGGCTTTCCCGCCTCCTCTCTCTCCCTTCCTTCCTTCACACCGCTGCCAGAGTTATCCTTGATCATGCTACCAAGACAATCCTTTTTATGCATAGATCCGCTCATGTTACTCCTCTACTCAAAAGCCTTCAATAGCTCCCTATTGTCTCCCAAATGAAGCTCAAACTCCTCAACTAAAAACCTCGAAGGAAACTTGATATGTAAAAACCTGAGCAGCTGTGCACAGTCTGACTTCAGAGAAGACAATTTTTTTTCTTCTAACGATACACTCCATAAGGGGATGGTTCTGAATGACGGGTCAGGTCCACAGTGTTGGTGGTGACCTCAAAGTCCTATCCCCTGTCCATTTACTGAGCCCACAGAAGTCCTCATGGGTCATGGTTACCTACAGGCTGGCAGCCTTGACAGGAGAGGCCCTCAAAGGCCTTCAGCTACCCAAACTCCCCAAGTAACACTTTCTTCCAGGAAAGCTGGACCAGTAGGCCTGCTCTAAGAACCAGAGGAACAAATAAGATAAAGAGCTTAAGTTGGAGGAGGCTTGGTATAGTGGAAAGTGATCTGGAATCAGTCAGAAGACCTGGATTTAATACCAGTCCTCTCAGCTGTCCCCTGGATGAATATGGGCAAGTCCTTGTCTTCTGGGAGCCCCTATTCTCTCACCTGTAAAATGTGGGTGTTGATCTAAGTCACCTCTAAAGTCCTTTCCAGCTCTAACAGTATCATCTAAGGTCTCCTCTGGTTCTGTCATTCTGTACTCTAAGGTTCCTTTCTCTCAGAGCCTATAACTCACTCTGTGATTCCAGAAGACAGAAAGAGTTGACGGGTTAAGGCTCAGAAGCTAGGGAAATTAAGACCTAGGGCAGGGAAGAGATGTGCCAAAAGTCACACAGTGAGATGGTGACAGTGTCAGCGCTCAAACCAAGGACTCGAGTACCCACGCAGGGTTCTTCCCAGCGCCCCAGTCCTTGGGCAAGTTGTCTAACCTTCTCGGGTCTCACCTTCTTCACCTGTAAAATGAGGGGGTTGGACAAGATGGCCACTGAGGTCCGTTCCAGCTCTGAGAACCACGAGCTCCCATCCATCCCGATGACCTTAGCACAGGGGCAGAAGGAGCCTTAGGGACCACCTAAACTAGCACCCTTCCACAACTGACAGATAAAGAAACTGAGGCCCAGAAAGAGGAAGGGACTTGCCCAAGGTCACACGATGCATCAGTGAAAGCATGAGGACTGGCATAGACGGGTTTAATGAAAGGCACTGATTCTCTGGACGATGATTTCCTGCTAAAGGGCAGGACAGGCGCTGATTTAAATCACAGAGTTATAGTTAGTAATAACAATGATTAGTATTCGACATTCCACTGGTATAGTGCTTTTAATGTTCACAAAGTGCTTTGAAACTGCAGGGTGACCAGGACAGACGGGGAGGGGCTGGAAACCACAGCCTGAGCACAGCTGGTGGACGCCTGAGCCCGGAAAGGAGACGACTGAAGGGGATGCCACGATGCCGTCAAACATCCGAAGAGCTGTCATGCCAAGCAGTGATCTGACTGGCTCGGCCCGACCCGAGAGGGCAAGGTTTCCATTAATGGGGGATTAGGGGAGGGGGAGAGTTACGTGGCAAATCTCGGCTCAACTAGAGGACAAATTTCCTAACAATCCATGTCCAAAGTGGTATGGGCTGCCGCAAGTAATGAGCTCCCTATCACTGGCTATATAACAATTTTCCAGAGATGTGGTAGGGTTAAAATTATGATTTGGTCTAAATGACTGCTGATGCCCCATGCATCAGATGCAGCTGATGGCACATGAGATAGAGTGCTGGGCCTAGGGTCTAGAAGATCTGAGTTCAAATACGGCTTCATACACTTACTAGACATATGATCCTGTTCAAGTCTCTTATCCTTTGTTTGCCTCAGTTTCCTCAACTGTAAAATGGGGATAATAATAGCACCCATGTCCAGAGGTTGTTGTAAGGATCAAATGAAATAATTGTGAAGTGCTTAGCACAGTACCTGGCACATAGTAAGTACCATATAAATGTTAGTTATTGTTATTAATGTGGTAGAATGCCATTATGAGTTGGTCTAGATGACCACTGATGCCCCAGGCATCCAATGAAGCTGATGGCACAATATATAGAGTGCTGAGCCTGGAGTCAGGAAGATCTAAGTTCAAATCTGATCTCAGATACATACTAGCTGTGTGACCCTGGGCAAGTCACTTAATCTCTTATTTCCTCAACTGTAAAATGAGGATAATAACAGCATCTACCTAGCAAAGTTATTGTGGGGATCAAATGAAATAATATTTGTAAATAGTGGTTGGCACACAGTAGGTATTATGTAAATGCTTATTCTCATCCCTCTCCACCCTCACAACTTCAGAAATCCTTTTATTTGGTATGACAGAGCAATGTATTTATAATCTGAGTGCCTGATCCCAGCTTGGCTGCTTACTAGGGCTAGGGGCCAGTCACCCAACCTCCACAGGCTATAACAAAGACATGTGGACAAGGTGACTCCTTTACATACCTCCTACATCTACAAACCTATGAACTCACTTTGAGAAATGCATCTCTCTGGGCTCTTTAATCAGAACCAGGGAAAGGAGATGGCAAGGGGTGGGTCGAAGGTCACCTGGTGAAGGATGTGAAGGCTTCTTTCAACACGATTCCTCTTTTCAACTATAAGATTCTATGAACCTGGCGCTGCACAGGGAGCTGGGCAACGTTTCACAGAGAGATCAAGAGACTTGCCTGTGGTCACACAGCAAAATGGTAGGAGAGATTTAACTACAGTGAAAGCTTTTTAGACAGTAAGAAAGGTACTGTCTCCAGGGGGCCACAACAGAATATGAATTGCATTTTCATTATTTTTAAATCCTTTTGAGTCCAGAGATTATACAGTCATGGATCTTAGATCTCAATGGATAGCTAGTCCAAGTGTCTCTTTTTACAGATGAGAAAACTGAGGCTCAAGGAAGTTAAGGGACTGACTATCAGACTGTACAAATAGGTGGTGCAATGGAGAGAATGCTGGACCTGGAGTCAGAAAGGCATGAGTTCAGATCTGGTCTCAGACACTTATTAGCTGTATGATTCTGGGCAAGTCACTTAACATATATCTGCCTCAGTTTCCCCTTCTGTAAAACAGGAGTAATAATAAAACCTATTTCACAGAGTCACTGTGAGGATCAAAATAACATGTATGAAGAGCTTTGCAAACTGCAAAGTGCTATATAAATACTAGGCCATTATGAAAGAACCCTGACCAGCCTTGGAGACCTGGGCTAGTATCCTGGTGCTTCATGACCTTGGCAAAGTCACCTGACTTCTCTGTGATTCTGTTTCCTTTTCTGTAAAATGGGGGTAATACCACCTCCTAGGAGCTGTTACAAGAAAAGTGCTCTGTATCTGTCCCACAGCCAAAGGTCAAGAGACAAGTCGGAAAGAAAACTCCACAGCATGAGGCCGGCCCATCCCCACTCCAGTAGAGGCTATAATACCTGAAGGTGCTAAAATTAGAATACAGAATAATAAAAACAATTCTCATCAATATTATAACTCCGCGGATCCTCTCCTCGGATACCTCCCAGTGATATTGAGCTGACCCTTTGTGCTTAAAGGCTGTGTGCTCCATCAGCAGGTCCTGCCAAGCTGGAAAGGCTTCAAAGCACCCGCCCAGCCATGAACTTCGTGTCTGGCTTCGAAGGACAACTAATAAGAATGCAAATAACTCACATAGCTAAAACACTTCAAAGCAGACAGAGGTTTAATCACAATAATCCTGTGATGTGAGTGGCACATGCTGTATTTCAGTTTTACAAAGGAATAAACTGAGGCTCTGAAAAATTGAGGCTCCCGTAGGATCTCGCCAGGCTCACACAATGTTGTCCCAGAAACCTCTTCATTCAGGAAGATCTCTTTGGCCCTGGAATTCATAGATCCTGCAGCCCTGTTCTCTGATTGAATGAGCCGCCATGGAAGGAGGGCACCCAAGCCAGTTCTCTCCATTTCTCACCAGGCTATCCTCAGGATTCCTCCATCACCACCAGAAGCCTGGTATACTCCTCACCCTGCCCCCTTTCAGCTTCCTTTTCTGTGTCATCTTCTGCCATTAGACTATAGGGTCCTTGAGGGCAGAGATTGTCTTTTCATTTGTATCTGTACCCCCAGACCTTTGTACAGGGCTTGGTACACAGCAAGAGTTTAATAAATGCTTGTTTACAGACTGATATACAGCTGAAAAAGACTTTGGAGATCATCTGGTCTGGGGGTTCTTATCCTGGTACATGAAGAGATTCCAGGAGGTCTTATGAACTTGGCTTAAAAAACTACATCTTTATTTTCACTAACCTCTAACTAAAAAAAATGTCAGTTACTTCAATTACTTAAAGGCAACCAGACAGCATAGTGGATAGACTGCTGGACCTGAAGTTAAGAAGACCAAGGCTCAAATCCAGCCTCAGATTTACTAGCTCTGTGACTCTGGCCAGACATTTAGCATTCTCTTGGCCTCAGTTTCCTTATCTATACAATGAAGTTAATACAAGCACCTACTACCTAGGATTGCTGTGAGGATAAATTGAGATAATATTTGTAAAGCACTCTGCTGACCCTAAAACACTACACACATTCCAGCTATTGTTATCATTATTATATTATTTGAGAAGTCCACAGACTTCACCAGATGGCCAAAGGGCTCTATGATACCAAACAGGCTGAGACACTGTATCTAGTCTAACCCTAGAATAAAGGAAAGTATTTGTCCCGGATCACAAAGTTAACAGGTGTCAGAACCAGCATAGAGAAGCTGGGTCTCCAGACTCCCAATTCAATGTCCACAGCACACCACTCTCTTGGGCTAAAATCAGAGGGGCTCATCACCCAATGCTGGCCAACAGGCAAGAACCTGGTTTTAGCCCCAGTCACTCATGAATTAAGTGAGGTACTAACTAACTCAGAAAGGGGCTGAGGTTTGCATTGGTGAAGCAAACCTCCCAGTGGTGAAAGCATAGAACTTTGCAATGCATGTTATTCTTATGAGGTAGGCCACCGCAGAACTAATTCTCCCTGGTCACAGCTGAGGAAATTGCGGCCCAGAGCTTAAGTGACTTGGCCAAGGTCACTCGTGGAGCCCTCAGGAGAGCAGAGGCAAGAACCCAAGGCTCTGAACTGCCATCTGGGGCTACTGGAGCATGTATAAGGCTCTGCCCCTGGCTCATCCCACAGCCAGAGATTAGAGCACCAGCAGAGCCAAGCAGAAAGCAGGGAATGAAGCCCCCTGATTTCCCCTCCTTCCAGGCCCAGGAAAGTGAAAGGCGATGAATATTCATGACCTGTGGCAGGTTAGCGAGAGGGAGGAGGAGAGAGAAGAGCCTGAAGCCCAGGCTCCTAAGCTGACTTGAAATTTAATTTTGCTGTTCAGTGGAATATGTAATGCGTCTATATTTGCTTAGCGGACTGAGAGATTGAGGCCATTCAACACCCAGAGCTCACAAAGAGATGGCAGATAGAAGAACATACTGTGCAAAAGGGAGCCGGGCCCCACCACCCACTGGGGTACCCCTCTCTATGCTGGCCCCCAACAAGAAATCTAACACAGGCAGCCCCATCTCTTCACATATACCTCTACCCCAGAAGAATCCATAACCCAAAGACATTTCCCACACCAGAAATTAGATCTATCCCATTCCATACAGAAACATTGCTGTCATTAAGTTCCCCCAGCCTCCCCAATTAGCATTCCACAGTCCCCCATTACCTGAAGGAGAGAGGTTCATTCAATATGGTCGAATGGAAGAGAACTCAATTCTGAGTCAGATGAACTGAGTTTGAATCTCTGATGTTCTACTCATTGACTGTGTGACCTCGAGCAAATCCCCTCCCTCATTTTCTGAGGCTTATGGACTCTTCCAGCTCAAAGCCCTATGATCACCCAACAAATCCGACTCAACACACCAAGAGGCCTCTACACTACACGCTGAAGAGATTACAAAGATCAAAGAATCAGAGAGAGAGAGACAGAGAAGGAAGGCCATCTGGTCTAATCCTTCCGTTTACAGATGGAGAGACCGAGGCCCAGAAAGATAAAGTGGCTACCCAGGATCACACAGAACACAAGAGGCAGAGCCCAGATTCAAGCTTAGGGCCTGGGACTTCAAATTCAGTGTTCATTCTCCTCCTGGAGTTTATAATCACAGATCCACACCCCTCAATCTGGTGTCCCAGGTCCTTTACAGTCCAGCTCCAAACTTCTTTATGTTCAAGCTGGGCCTTGAGATGTTCTCATTCAGCTCTTCTGCCTGGAAAGCCTGCCTCTATTTTCACACTTCAAGGCCCAGCTCAAATTCCACTTCCTCCAGGAAGCCTTCCATGATTCTCCAAAGTAATCTTTCTTTCTCCTGGAATTCTGCTATGATAATGATGATGATAGCACTCATAGAACACCCACTCTGTGTCAAGCACTGTGCTAAGTCCTTTACAAATATTATCTCATTTGATCTTCACTAATAGCTCAGGAGGTAGGTGCGATTATGATCCCCCTTTTATAGATGAGGTAACTGAGGCAAACAGAGATTTTAAATGACTTGCCTAGGGACACACAGCTAGTCAGAACTTCAGAGGCTGGATCTGAACTTGGGTTCTCCAAACTCCAGGCTCAGAGTATAATCTCTGTACATTCAGAGCGAATTGTGTGATATGCAGTGGTGGACAAGGAGCCAGGGCACCTGGGTTGGAGTCCTAGGGCAGACACAACATACAACACTGGGCAAGCCGCTTTCCCCTCTCTGGGCCTAAATTATTATTATTTTTTAATGAGAGGGAAGCATTAGTCATTAGTAGTCTCTAAGGTCCCTCCCTGCTCTGACCTTTTCTTAAGCTTAGAGCCCTATTGCACTGTGAAAGATGAGTATCACCCTTACTAAGGTCACTGTTCTGAGGCCCCTTCCATGGCAATCCCACACAACCCACACCGACTAAATGCACACTGTGAAGAACAGGTCATTTGGGACTGGGCGAAGGAGGCAGGAAATCTGGCTAAGGTACAGTCGGTGCTCTCAGACAGTTAACTGCCAAATGGCTGAATACCCCACCAACACAGAGAACCAGCACGTAAGACAAGGGCTAGAGATCCCACCTGAGATTTCACTGGCAGAGGGGGCTGCCAAAGGAATTCCTTCTACCAATAGGAGCTCCCACAAGAACTGTCTCTTTGCCAATAGGATCTCCCAGAGCAATTTCCTCTGCCAATAGGAGCTCTCAGTGAGGAACTCCCTCTACCAAGAGGTGCTCCCAGAGGAACTCCATCCACCAATGGGATCTCCCAGAGGAAGCCCCTCTGCCAGTAGGCTCTTTCACAGGAATTTTCCTCTACCAATAGGAGGTCTCAGGGGAATTCCCTCTACCAATTGGAGGTCTCAGAGGAATATTCCTCTACCAATAGGTCTCAGAGGAACTCCCTCTGACATTAGTATCTCCCACAGGAACACTCTGCCAATAGGGGCTCCCAGAGGGATTTCCTCTGCCAATGAGGAACTCCCTCTGCCAACAGGAGCTCCCAGGGAGGAAAGCCCTCGTCCAATAGGGATCAGCACCTTCTTGGTGACTTGTAGTCTCCATAGTTGCCTACAGCCCTGAGAGCTGGGGAAGGTCACTTGCTGAAGGTCATATAGGCACTCCTGGCTCCAGAGCCATCATCCACTAGGCCAGGCTGCTGCTGTAACTATCAGAAGGTCACAAAATAAAGTGCAATGTGAATTCTCTGCAGCAAAGTTATTAATGGTATGAGGGTTGAGAAGGCTTCCTGGAGGAGGTGGCATTTTGGTTGTGCAAAGATGGGTAGAAAGTCAGTAGGCACCGGGTAGGTGGGGCATTCCAGGCACCAGGAAACCAAGTAATTACAAGAAGGCTTGAAAGCACGACGCATGGGTGCCCGGTGTGGCTGGAGAACAGGGTGTATGAAGGTGCACGAAGGGGAACAGTTAAATTTAGGGTAGGAAAGGAAGAAGGTGCTGGAGTACAAATTGTGAATGAACCTGAATAGACACAAGGGAGCCACTGGAGGTTTTTAGGGAATGACATGAGCAAATCTTGAGCCTAGAGAAGATTACTCTGGCAGGGCCATAAATTACAGACTAGAGGGGCAGTGGGAAGAAGAAGGAAGGAATTGGAGGCAGAAAAACCTGTCAAAAGCTATGGTAACAGCTGCACTGGTGGTAGGAAGGCCATGAAGTAGTATTCTTGCATAAGAAAGAAACAACACTGGATTCTACAGATTTTTTTGGAGACGGAATCAATAGGGCCTAGTAACTAATTGGATCAGAGGCTTAAGAGAGAGGGCAAATCAAAAGAGCCCCCAATTTACAAACATGGGATTAACATTCCATGTTATATATTCTAAAGTCCTCCCCAGTCCTGACATTTTCTGTTCTAAGGCCCCTTCCAGCCCTGACATTCTGTGCTCTAAGGCCCCTCCCAGATCTGTCATTCTCTGTTCTAAGGTCTCTCCCAGAGCTGATATTCTGTGCTCTAAGGTCCCTTCCAGGTATGACATGATCTGAGTAAGGCCCCTTCCAGTTGTGACAGCCTGTGTAATTATCTCCAGTACCATTCTCTTGCACTGCTCTTTGAATCTTCTATTGTTATATCTTTTCATGTGTGTCTTTTTATTCATTCAACTAACATTTCCTGTCCCCTACTGTGTGCCCAACCCTGTGCTCAGCACCATGGAAGATAGAGATAAATAAAGTACAGCACCTGCTCTTGCCTCCCCTACTACATTACAAGCTCCCTGAGCACCAGGGCCACATCTAATTCGTCTCCGTCTCTGCAGAGCCCAGAGCACAGGGCCCTGTGCAGAAACGTTCAATAAACATGAATGGACAGATGGGAGACTAAGTGAATACCAAGCACCTTTATGTCCCGTGGGCCAAGCGCTACATTTAAATGCTCAGAAAGGAAGACAGAGGAAGAAGACACAGGTCTCAGTGTCCTCCTCCCCTCCCCTTCCCCTCCCCTTCCCCTCCCCCCCAAGTTTAGCACACTGAAAGACAGAGTATGAAACTCCTCCCAATGCCTTCCTTTACAGAGTGCAGAAACAGGACTCTCAGCTCACTCCATTCTGCATCTGCTGCTCTGCCTGGTTTCAGTTCCTCTGGGCATCAGGATGCCCCCAGCTGGGTCCTGCCTGGTGTCCAACCCCTTCCTCTTCCTTGCCTCCTTTTCCTGTGTTGTCTCCCTTTCTCTGTTAGATTGGAAGCTCCATTAGGGCAGGGACTGTTTTTCTTTTATAGCTTAATAAATGTGGACTGGATTGGATTGGAGTTCATTCTGGTTGGGCAAAGAGGACCCAACACCAAGAAAAGATCACAGCGATGTGATGATACAAAGATTCGAGAGACATTGATTCCAGTAAATTAATCATTTTATTAATGATGCCAGCAGGTTATTAATAAATGGTCATTTGGTGGTCTCTCTTAGACTGAAGACCCCTAATAGCAGTGGGGTCACAGCTGATATGCCTTTTCAAGAGGAGATGTTCCTGATGGATGGTAATCAACTCAGATTGGTTAATACAATGGGAGGTGTGGACTATACTAAAATAAATGTCTTGGGGTAAGTGACTTAGGTCACTCAAATCTTGGTCAAAGAAATATTAATATCCATATCACCTGTCTTGATACTAGGGAGAATCAACCTTTCCCCAGACCTGTCTAGGAAAACACAATGAGCAGGAATATACCCATTAGGCCAAACTTAGAATTCCTTTTATTGTCTGATTAGATCTTGGCCTGGGTATATCTTTAAGAGAGATTTTCCACACTGGTTGGTTTCTGGATAAGAAAGTATAAAAGGGGAAAAACCTTGATCCTAATACAATAATTAGTTATTAAATAGAAGACAGAAATATTCATTTCTCACAGCAACACAGACCAAGAATATTGTGTGGCACAAATAATAAGTACTTTAAGAGTTCACAGGAGGGCAAGATTCATATGGGTGGAGAGGGATGAAGGAAAGTTTCCTGGACATGAGATCTGGTCTAAGCCTTTAAGGACGGGGGAAGTTTTAGAACAGTAAAGGAGAGTTCAAGAGAAGGTGCAAAGTGAGCAGAGGCATGGCCAGGACTCATATACCCCTATATTAGTTCGTGTCCTTATCACCTCTTGCCTGGACTACTATGACAGCCTTCAAACTTGCTTCCCTACTTCCAACATCTTCCCTCTCCAATCCATCCTCCACACAACTGCCAAACTGATATTCCTGAAGCACAGGCCTGACCATGTCACTCCCTACCTAAAAATCTTCAGGGGTTCCCTGGTAGCTCTTGGGTAAAATACAAAATCCTCAGCTTGGCATTTAAGGCCCTACACAATTTAGTTCCCATCTACCTTATCAGGCTTATTTCACATTATTTTACTTCAAATACTCTGTTCAGTCAAACAGACCTGCTGGCTGGGTTGGTTTTTTTCCCCCCCATGGAGACAATGTTCCCATCTTCCAACCACCACCACCACATAGGTGGTTCCCAGGTTGCTAACTGGGGAGACGGAATGAATCAACTCATGCACATCACGCTTCCATAACCATCAAAGACCCAGACACCAAGCCTCTTGTCACCAAGCCACCATGACCCAGCCTAAGACTGGAGGTCCACCACCATCTCAGAGGGAGGAAGTCAAATTATCAGAAGTGGGGGGGAGTGGGAAACGGCATGAACTTCATGTGCTTATTGAGAAGGGTATATAGCAGTCTCTTGTCCTATTTAGTAAACTCTATCCTAATCCTCCTCCTCCTCTTCCCCTCCCCACCTTTTCCTCCTCTCCCTCTGTGATTTTGAGTCAAAGACTACCTGGACAAAAACTGCCTTACTCCCTTCCCCGGCTCCAGGTCCCTATTTTTAACAAACTGCCCTTCATACAAGACATCTTCCTCTTACTCTCCTTGCATAGTCATGTAATCATGAAAACCGAGTTTGCCCCAAGTCTTATATCCCTAGTCATTCCCTCCAGTATATCTCTAGCACTTTCTTTCATGCCCTCCAACCCTATAAACTGGGTGTAGAGGAAGAGAAGGCATAATTCCGCTGCCCCACCCCCTACACACATATACATACACACACACACAAACACACACACACATACACACACACTCTCTCACCGTCCAATGCCTGGCACATAGTAAGCACTTAATAAATGTTTGTATTCATCCATTCATTCACAAACACTCTAAATTCCAGGCAAGCTGGCTTCCTGGCTATTATTCCCCATAAATGACAATCCTTCTCCCACATCCCTATCTTCATATCTGGAAAGTCTGTCTCTTAGAGTACTTGTTACTACTGTTCAGTCATTTCAGACTCTCTGTGACTCCATTTGGGGTTTTCTTGGCAAAGATATCATTTCCTTCTCCAGCTTATATTACAGATAAAGAAACTGAGGCAAACAATGTTAAGTGACTTGCCCACAACTAGTGAGTTATCTGAGGCTGGATTTGAACTCAGGTCTTCCTGACTCCAGGCCCTGCGACTCTATCTACTTCGCCACCTACCTGCCCCTTAGAGTACTTATCTCCCTTCAAAGCTAAGTTCAGGTACCACCCCCAGCATGAGGCTTTTTCTGATTCCACAAACTGTTAGTGCCTGCCCCACAAAATTACTGTACATTTACTTTTCATCTACATTATATTCATCTATGTATGTACTATTAACCCATTAGCAAAATACAAGCAGGCTCTGTGAGGGCAGGGGCTTGTCTCCTACATGTCCCTCTATCCCACAGTGCCTGACATTCAGAGGATGCTAAATAAATGCCTGTTAAATAGAATAAAACAGGGGAGCCTCCCACTCTGAGAATCATTGGCTTCCTCCAAAGCACAACCAGGTGCCACAAGGGCCTTTCCTTATCCCTCCTGTCACTGGAACTCTCTTTCCTGAAATCCCTCTGCAATATTCTGTATATGTTCTGTATCAACTCAGGCATGTGCTTGTTTTATTCTTCCAATAGAATATGAACATGAACTCATGGAGAACAAGCAATGTTTTGTTGTCTTCTTATCCCCTGAATCTAGCACAATGCCTTGCACACAATCAATCAATGTTGTTTGTCCTTCATTCTCAAAGAGGACCATGACATCAGGAAGGTGATGCCCTGACATGCAAGTGCATTGCATTTAAGTGAGGGAGGGCTGTGCAAAGTCACCAGCCTCACTTTCTCCTCCAGAGCCATCTGGGTCCAGTGGCCAGACATGGATCAGGAAGACTGGAGATGGCCCAGGATGCAGTGGGGAACCTTGGCCTTTTCAAGCTAAGGTCTTTAACAGGTCTTAGTTTCTGGCAAGGATGAAAGCACAGGGAGCAGGAGAACCATCCCAAACCACATTGGAAGCCTCCAGAACTGTGACTGAGGCAATAACTAACCATGATGTCAGGGGACTGTGGCAATTAAAAAATTAAAAAGACATGGTTTCTGGGTAATTTAGTCATTTTATCAATAAGGCCAGCACATTTATTAATAAAAGGATGGTCATTTGGCTGTCTCTCTTAGACCAAAGACAGTCATAGAGGTAGGCTCATGGTTTGTGTGCCCTTTTGGAAGAGGAGTGTTCAGAAGGATGGTAATCAGCTCTGATTCATTAACAATTAATAAGAATGAATAAGGGGAAAACAGAGCCCCATCACAAGTAAAGATCGGGTTCATGCGTAGACTGTGTAAGACAGCATTCTGTCCATCACTCAGCCCTCTGTCAGGAAGTAGGCAGCCTTCTTCTTCCTTGGTCCTGAGAGAAATGATTATTAACATCAATAATTATTATCAATCAAATAAACATGTATTAACCACTGACTATGTGCCAGGCACAGTGCTAAGTGCTGAAAACAGAAAAAAGAAGCAAAAGACAGTCTCTTCTCTCACGGAGCTTACAATCTAACTGAGGAGACAACATGCAAACAAATATATACAAAGCAAGCTATGCAGGAGAAATTAGAAATAATTAGAAGAGGGAAGGCATTGGAATTAAGAGGAGTTGGGGAAGGCTACCAATAAAAAGATACGATTTTAGTTAGGACTTAAAAGAAGCCAGGGAGGTCCCTAATCAGAGCAGAGGAGGGAGAGTGTTCCAAACATAGGGTATTGCCAGAGTAAAAACCCAGAGAGCTGGAGAATCTTGTTCATAGAACAGCCAGGAGGCCAGCATTACTGTATCAAAGGCATACTTCAAGGAGTAAAGTATAAGAAGACTGCTTAATAAATGTTCATTGAATTGAAATGAACTGAATGCCTCTGGTATTATAAAAATTAAGGTCTTGGCTTGAGCAGAAGGTGCATGGGAGATGAAAAGGAAACAACGTTGGGTAGGAAGAATAGAGTCAGATCATGGAGAACACATCATG
Source organism: Vombatus ursinus (assembly GCF_900497805.2). NCBI lineage: Eukaryota > Metazoa > Chordata > Mammalia > Diprotodontia > Vombatidae > Vombatus > Vombatus ursinus. The sequence continues at coordinate 1,372,464 of NW_020945014.1, read as the reverse complement.
CTAGCCTTGGGATAATGGGGAGCCACTAAAGAAGTATTTATGTGTCCATATGGAGAACAGGTACAGAGCACTGGTCCAGTGGCAACATAGACTATGAGTCAAGAAGCTAGAAGTCCCTTCCAGATTCTGTCAATTGACTGGCCACGTGAACTTAAGCAAAGTCACTTAACTTTGGGGCTCACTGAATCAAGATCTTCCTTTCACCAATACAGATTACAACCCCTACAAGCCTAACTCAACAGTCTTCATGATTTGCTCTAGCTGAAAAAAATCTGCCCCCTGTTGGCTAACCCAAGATAAACCTCTCAGAAATCACCAAATTTCTGCATAGCAAGAGACCTAGAACAACACACACCATAACAAGACTTTCCTCTACAACATATCTGGTAAGTAGTCCAGCCTTTGCTTGAAGTGCTCCAATTAGAGAGACCCCACTCCTTCCCAAGGAAGCCCAAAACACTTTTGGACAACTCTGATTATTAGGAAGGTTTTATGTTATCTCAAGCTATCTCTTTGCAATTTCTACCAAACTGCCCCATGATCTGCCTGAACAGAACACACCTAATCCTCTTCTTTTGCAGCCGTTCAAACACTTGAAGACAGTAGTTATGTCCCCACTGAGTCTTCTCTTCTCCAGCCTAAATACCTCCAGTTCCTTCAAAAAAAATCTCCATATGGAATGGACCTAAGATGCTTCACTTATCTTGCTGTCCTCCGCTGGATACTCTGCAGCTTAACAATGTCCTTCCAAAAATGCAATGTCCCAAACTGAACAAAATACTCCAGATGGGATCTGGACTAGGCCATAGTCTAGCAGGGCTTTGCTACCTCATTCCTGGAAACTGTGTCTCTCTTAATGCAACCCAAGGTCCCATGTTTCTTGGGCAGTCCCATCATTCTATTGATTTATATTAAGCTTGCAGTCTGACTCAAAGATCCAGTTCTTTATTTTTCCACTAGACAAACAACTATCTAATTCTTGTATTTGTGAAAGTGATTTCTTGAACCCAAGCATAAGACTTTACATTTACTACCACTATTATTACATTATATTAATGTCAGCCCAATGTTCTACTATGGGTGGGGAACCTGCAGCCCTCTAGGTCCTCAAGTGGGGCCCTCTGACTGAATTCAAACTTCACAGAACAAATCCCCTTAATAAAAGGATTTGTTCTTCAAAACTTGGACTCAGTCAAAAGGCTACACCCAAGGTCCTAGCCAATCAAGATTACCTTTGGATCCTGGCTGTCAGTCAACAAGTTAGCTCTCTTCTTAGCTTTCTGTTATACACAAATCTGATGAATGTGATACCTATGCCTTTATCTAAGTTGCTGACAAAATGTTAAACCATGCAGGGTGAGGAATAGTTTTGGGTCACTCCACTGCAGACCTCCTTACAATCTGACAAGAAACCATTAATGACAACCCCTGGAATCTGACCAATCAGTCAGTTCTAAATCCACTGAATTTTACTTTTGTCTTGTTCCTATCTTTCCACCTTTTCTATATTAACATTATGAGATACTTTATCAAAAGTTGGATATATATGCAATCCTCTTTGCTATTCCTGGTATACGGAAATGTATACATTTATTGGCATATGTCAAGTTCAGAATAACAACAATTTTTTTTTAAAAATCTAGATAATAAAAGCTGGGTAAAGTATATTAGATCATTCCTTGATTACTGGAATATTATGAATCCTCTGGGTTAGTAAACCTCTCAAAAAAATAAAATAAAGGGGAAAGCTAGGTGGTGCAATGGATAGAGCACCAGCCCTGGAGTCAGGAGGACTTGAGTTCAAATTCGGCCTCAGACACTTAACACTTACTAGCTGTGTGACCCTGGGCAAGTCACTTAACCCCAATTGCCTCACCAAAAAAATAAAATAAAGTCTGGCATGACCTGATTCTAAATGAAGCTGTTCTGGTTCTTTGTGAAACCTTCTTCTAAATGCTCGTTAACCATCTTTTCAATAATCCATGCTAGAATATCCCCCAGAACCAGAGTCAAGCTCATCGGCCTTCAGTTTGCAGCTACCATTCTCTTCCATTTTTTGGAAGAGAACACATTTTCCCTATTCTCCAGTCTTTCAAATATGGTTGACAGCAGCGCTGCAAAAACAAATATCATTCCTTACAGTACTCCATAAATGCCAAACACAAAGCACATCACAGGTTCAGCCTTAATAACCTTTCTAACTGGGTAGCTTACCAAAGTGTACATTCTGCTAATAAAACCTTCCAGAGCCCAGGTTAAGGATGGGCTTTAAAGTAGAAAAATGATATGCAATTATCTGAAGGGACTAGATCTGCTGTTTTTGGTCCCAGACAGTGGAACTAAGAGCAATGGGAGCAAGCAAAAGGGAGAAAGTCCTACTCTATTGTAGAAAAACTTCCTAACATGACAGCACATCCATCTCAAAGTAGAATGCCTGCCTTGGCATATAATGAGTTCCCCATCATTGAAGATCTTCAAGAAGAAGCTGGAGTACCACTTATTAGGAACGTTGTAGGGGTGAGGATTCCTGTACAGGATGGGCTTTGAGACTCTAATTTTAAGTATAATGACAGTAAAGCAGGTCATGGGGGAGGAAGGGAGTGGCAGGAGGCAGAGGTCTGTTGGGTATCTGGAGGGGAACAGGAAATCATGGAAGTTTTGAAAGGCCTTTTCTGGTCCCCTCTAACTTGAAGCCTGGCATCTGAGACCTGAGGGGTGGGGCGGAAGCTGAAGCCATGAAAGCCCCCTGAGGAAGGTCCAATTGGGCCAAGTGGGAGGAAAGGGAATGAGGGACCATACAATGACCTGGGAGAGGGGTTTGGCCTGCTCACCCTGATCCTCAGTCATGGCTACCAGCCAAGCAGCCTGGAGACACCAAGGGCTGGCTTGCCCTACTAGCTCCTTCCAGCCTCCCTAGGGGGAGACAGGCTAGGTCCCAATCCCCTGGCACCAGAGCCCCATTCCTTTCCAGCATGACTCTGGCAGCTTGAAGGGGGCTGTTTGTTCTCTACCAGAAAGCCCCTGCCTCGGCTGGACAACAGCCAAGATCCTGTTTACGGCATGAAGGAGGAAGCAGGGACAGCCGAGAACGCCCACAACCGACCACTTCGCCGAACCCATTTGCCAGCCCCACAGGAGGGTATTTGCCCTCAGGGAACATAAAGGGCTCAGGAGCTGCCTGGCTCTTTCTACCCAAAAAGTATCATAGGACTTAGCAGTGAAGGGACCCTAAAAGACTTCGAGCCTAAACCCCTCATTTTATAGATGAGAAAACTGAGGCCCAGGGAACTTGAAAGGCTTGTCTGTGGTCATTCAGATAGTAAATAGTGGAGCTGAGATTAAAATCTAGGTCTTTTAATTCTAAATCCTCGACTCTTTTCAAGCTGCCAAGAAAAGAACCTTCGAGAAGACAATAAGGATGGACAGAGGATAGGGAAAAAAAGCTTCAAGCCCAGAGGAAGGGGTACTCAGTTTTTGTTTCTCATGGAGCCCTTTGACAGCCAATCAATCAATCAGTAAACATTTAATGAGTTCCCACTATATGCACTAGGCACTATGTTGAGTACTGGGGATGCAAAAATGGTCTATCAGAGCCTGTGGACCCCTTCTCAGAATCATGTTTTTAAATGCATCAAATAAAATACAAGAGATTACAAAGGAAACCAATGTGAACCCCAGATGGAGAACCTTTGCAGAGGGATCCTTAGAAAAAATCCAGGGGCTTGGGTTCAACTTCCCTATAATGACCCAAGGAAGTGAGAGTCCTGAGGGTTCAGGGTAATATCAACTACATTTTAACGTAGTTTTCAATTTCAGTGTGGCCTACATCACAACACCTCCTAAGCTTCTTCTCCTGGGCAATTGTTGCCATCTGGCATGCACTTCCCCAGATTCTCTAAAGAGAATCAGTATGATATACTAAAGGCCTTTCTTGGGTTCTTGTCAATACTGGGGGTGGCGCTTTAGCCCTCCACTCATTATCCCTCACCCTCAATAGCCCATCCTTCTTTTCTAGAGACACACATGTCCTGGATGACGGCTTCTAGTCCTCTTCTACTATGCAAGTGGTCACTGACAAAATGCTGCAGCTTGCTCACGCCCACCTCATGTCTCGCCAATGGCCTCTGAGTCACACCGCAATGGAGACTCTTCCGGGGTCGTGATATCCCATTATTTAAAGTGCTTTATGGTGAGTGATTAAGCTCTCTCCTGTTTCTTGAAGCTAGGGAGTGCCCAAATCAAAGCATCAGAGGATCATTCATTCAGAGCTGGGAGAAGCCTCAACTCCTTCTTATGATAGAAGAGGAAAAGGGCTAGGGGAAGAGAAGTGACTTGTAGAGCCTGGGACCAAACCCAACCCCTTTGCCTTCATATCCAGGGCCCTTTGCACCACGAAAAGAATATAAACAATAGCTTCCTTGTTTATGGGATTGCAAGTTTCCTCAGGAAGAAGTCCAAGCCCCACCTGGATCCACAGGGGGTCCTCCCTAATGAGGCAGCAGAGTCCTGTGCAAAGGCACAGGAGGATGTAACCATTCTGCTTCACTCACAACCCTAAGGAAAAGCTGAACCTCCTTCTTGGAGAGGACAGAAAGAACTATGCCAAAAATGTTTCCCCTTCTTTCAGGCCCATTTCACTTCTACCACCATCACAAGATCCCTGAGTCCTTGCCTCACGAAGAATAAGAAGACAACCCCTTGCCTTACAAGGAATAATAACAATTCCCATTTCTAGGGCTTAGGGTTTGCAAAACACATCCTCACAATAACTGAGATGGGTAGAATGAGGTTTATTATCTCCATTTTACTGATAAGAAGATGAGAAAACTGAAACTCTGAGTGAAGAAATGATTTAACTAACAGGCATCACTGCCATGATTCAAACCCAAGTGCAAGTCCCAAAGTCTTTCCATGATAACAACCTTTAAAGGTGGAATGGAAAGGAAGGAAAAACAAAGGAGGGAAAGAAGTAAAAGAGAGGAAGGAGGTGAGGGGAGGAGAGAGGGAGAAGACAGAAGACAAAAGGAGAGAAGGAAGAAAAGTAGAAAACGGTGGAAGTCCCACTTGCATCTGTCTTTGTGTCCCTATGATCAACAGGATGGCACCCTTGTAAATATCCATGCTTCAGATCCAGTAAAGAGAAAAAATCCCTAAGTGTCAGAACTGGAAGGAATCTTAGAGATAATCCAGTTCAACTTTCTCCTGTTCTAGCCAGGATAGGAATCCCTTTAACAGCTTCCCTAACAGGAAGCATCTAATTGAACACCTTTAATGATACGGAGACTCACTACCTACAGAAGGCATTAAAAGACAGCTATTACTGTTTTTAATTTCTTCCTTCTATTGGGCCAGAATCTGCCTCCCAGAAAATTCCACATACTTCTGCCCTCTGGGGTCCCATAAAATAACTCTGTTCCCTCTTACTCATAAGCCTACAGTCCTAAAGTCCTCAAATAATTTTTACATGAATTGCTCCCTAGTCACACCTCCCACATTTCATGCAGTTAATTAGTTGAACATAAGTGCAGCATTTTGCATTTAGACCTACTAAAAACCACTTTATTAGATTTGGCCCAATATTCTGGTCTGTCCAAAGTTTTGGGGATCCCGATATCATAACACTACTCTCTCCTGGTTCTCCTCTTACCTGTCTGACTGCTCCTTCTCAGTCTCCTTCACTGGATCTTCATGCAGGTCATGCCCACTAAAGGTAGGAGTCCCCCAGGGCCCTGTCTTGGGCCTTCTTCTCTTCTCCTTCTATACTATTTTGATCTTATGAGCTTCCACAGGTTCAATTATCATTTCTATGAGGATGATTCTGAGGTCTATTTACATAGATAGCCTTAACCTCTCTCCTGACCTCTAGTCACATCTCCAATTAACTGCTGCATATCTCAAACTGAATGAATGGCCAACAGAAATCTTAAATTCAACAAGCCCAGAATTGAACACATCTTTCCCTTCAAACCATTTCTTCTTCTCAACTTTCCCCATAGGAGAAGTTACTATAGAGGATACTGCCACTCCCTCAGGCACCCAGGCTCACAATTTAGGTGTCATATTCAATCTGCTGCCAAGCCATGTTGACTCTATCTTCACAACATCTCCTGTATCTCCTTTCTCTCTTCTGATACTGCTACCAACATGGTGCAGGCCCTCGTCACTATCACAATACTATTCTAATTGATGTCCCTGCCTCAAGTCTCTCCCAACTCCAGTCCATCCACCATTCAGCTGACAAAGTAATTTTCCTGAAGTTCGGTTCTGGCCATGCCATTCTCCTACTTAATAAACTCCAGTGGCTCCCTGTTACCCCTGGAATCAAGTATAAATCTTCTATTTCACTTTTAAAGCTCTTCACAATCTGGTCCCTTCCTATCTTTCCAGTCCTCTAATACTTTATTCCCCTCCACATAATCTATGAGAAGAGACACTAACACATAAGTACTTAATAAATGCTTGATGATTTGACAAATTCTCTAACTTAATATATTAACTATCCCTCCCAAATTTGTCACCTAAAAAGGTGAAGAACCTTTCCCTAAGACATGAAAACAGAATAGGTATAGAATCCTGAAGTCGCCACTAGAGACTTTTTTCAGGTTGAAATCAATCCATTAGTCACCATTCTTTGGGTTCAGTCATTCCAGGGTTACAAATACACCTTAATTTTCCTATCTGCTAGCCTATATATCTCATTCTGGCCCACAAAGATATTGTGACAGATTCTGTCAAATGCTTTGATGAAATTCAGGTATTACTAGGTCTACAGCACTCCTATGAGTTACCAATTTAGTTACCCTATCAGAAAAGGGAATGAGGTTAGTCTGGCATGGTCTGCTCTTGATGAAGTCATGCTGGCTTATAGTAATCACCACTTCCATTTCTAAGTGCTCCCAAACTATCCCTTTAATAATTCAGTCTAGAATTTTGCCAGGAATTGTCAAACTTGATGGTTTATAATTTAAAGAATTCAACCTCTTCTCCTTTTTGAAAATTGGGACAACTTCTATCTATCCCAAGTCTTACAGCGCCTCTCCTTTTCACCATATTTTTTCCTATTTTTATTATGAATTTGACAGTCATCAATAAACCAGGACATTTCCAAACACAAAGAAGGGCGGAATAAGGTGACTGCATATGAAAAAGTAAATCTACCATGTACAACTTGTTTGTTTGTTTATTTTCTTTTTTAAGTATATAGAAAATTTTACAGAGTCATACCAACACTGCCTTTCTTGACTGTGCCCCTTTCTGAAACCTTCTGCTCTCTTCAAAGATCACCGATAACAACTCAGCAGTCACACTTTGAATTTTCCTTCTTTCTGAGAATGTAATTCATCTGCTTCCAAGCCTGGGGATGTGAACTCACTGAAGGCAGAGAGCTGCTCTTCTGCCATCCCCATCTTAAATCTCTATTCCCTGTTGACAATCTGTGATGTCTCAATTCAGAGGATGCTTCCCTTTCTTTCCTTAGGCGTTTCCCTTTCTATATGTCACCCTTTCTCGTCACACAAACCATCCCCAGCATCAGGGGTCTTTTCTTCGGTTTTCCTTTAGCATCCACTTCTGGTTCTGCTCTTCATCTACTCCATCATACCTCCTCTGAAAGCTGAGCTCCCTGATCATCTTCTCCTCACTCTCTCTATCCACTGGCTCCTTCCCTATAAACATACCTAACCTATTCCAGCTTTAAAAAGGTTTCATTTGGCCCTGCTGTCTTCTCCATCGATCGCCCTCTCTCCTAACCTCCACAGCCAAACTCCTAGACAAAGTCGTCCACACTCACTGCTTCTACTTCTTCATGTCCCGCTCACTTCTTCACTTTTTGCAACCTGGCTTCTGATCCCACCGTCAGATTTTAAAGGTGCTCTTTCCAAAATTACCAATGATCTCTTAATTTCTAAATCTAAAGGCTCTTTTCCAGTCCTCATCCTTCTTGACCTCTCTGCATCATTTTATGGTTTTACTGACCAGCCCCTTCTCCTAGATACTATCTCCCAAGATTTTCTGACACTGCTTTCCCATTTCTCTGACAACTCATTCTCATTCTCCTTTGCTTGAATCATCATGTATGTCCAGTTCCTTATTCATGGACCCAAGGCTCTATCTTGGGCCCTCATTTCTTCTTTCTCTACAGTCTCTCTCTTGACAACATTATCGGCTCCCAGGGGTTCACTTATCAGCTCTGTGAAGATGTCCAGAAGGCAGTTGGTGATAAGGAACTACAAGGTATTCAGCCCTCATATCTCCTCAGCTATAGTCTGCTGGACACCTCCACTTAGATTTCCTGTAGGCACTTCACACTCAATGTGAACAAAACAGCACTCATTAACATTCCCCTGAAAGTCACCAGTCTTTTTAACTTCCCTATTTCTGTCAAGGGAACAACCATCCACCCTTACGAACCCTGACTGACAACCTTGGAATTATCCTTGATTCTTTCCTTCCCCTATCACTGCACATCCACTCAACTGCCAAATCTTGTGGAGTATATTTCCATAAGTCTTATCCCCATCCCCTTCTCTCTACTCATACAGCTAGCACCTTAGGTCATATTGTCACCACCTCTCACATGGACTATGGCAACAGCTTCCTAACTGGCCTCCCTATCTCCAGCCATTTTCCACATAGCTGCTAAATTGATACTCCTAAAGTATAAGTCTAACCATCCTTATTTCTACCTCTTGGAATACCCATCTTCATTAGAGGGTTGACTCAAATGGGACCTCCCCTCTGTTGCTAGCACATCCCCTCATGCCCCCATCTCATTACTGTGTATGTACTTGGTATATCGTTTGTACACACTTATCTCTAGACATGTTGTTTCCCCTCATCAGAATGTAAGCTTCTTTGTCTCTGTATCTACAAAGAGTGCCTTGCACATAGTGGGCACGTAAATGTTTGCTGAATTAGACTGCTCCCAGATTAAATGAATTAGATTGCTCCCAGCTTAACTATTTTTTTAAAAAGCCCTTTTCTTCCTCATTAGAACAATTTGCAATTATATTCCTCTTTTCAATTCTGAGAGCTTCAATAATGATGATGATGATGACGATGATGATGATGATGATGATGATGATGATGAAGACGATGATGGCAGCCAACATTTATTTATTCCAGTGATTTGAGGTTAGCAAAAATACATGCAGGGTGTCCCAAAAGTCATAGCTCAGTTTGCTTTAATAGATTAAAAGTGCACCAAGCCTCTCTTGATCTCAAGTCCAGAACACTTTCCATCACACAGCACACCATGTTAGAGCCAGAAAGGAGGTGACAGATGGAGTCCAACCACCCTTTTATTACAGAAGTAGATGGTGGGTATCAGATCAAGTTCAGGACGTAAGCTAGTTAGTGAAGGCAGGTGTAGTCCTCATGGGCACGTCCCTTTTACCACTGTAACCTCAGCTTCTTCATCTATAAAATGAGGGAACTGGACTGGATGGCCTCCAAGGGAACTAACTCCTAAATCTATACTACCTAGTGATTTACATTTTGTCTCTCCTCATTAAAATGTACATTCCAAGAACAGGAACAGATTTGGGTTTTTGTTTGCTTTGCCTTTTTTTGGAACCCCAGTGCTTAGTCTGGACCACTTACCAAACCCTTCATGATTTAGAGACTAAGCACTATTGACACCCAATCCTGAGCCCTTTCCCTTAGGCCTTGCTTGTTGCCTTTCAAGTCAATATCCCTATCAGATTCTCAGGCCAGGGGATCACAGAATCTCAGAGACAGAACGAATCTGAGAGACCAACTGGTCCAAGAATCCCCTCCTCCTCATCAGCCACGGGTGGTCCTCCAGCCTCTCCTTGAAGACCACAGGGAGGGAAAATCCATTACCTCTTCAGGCAACAGACTTCACTCTGGGGCAGCTCAACTTCTATCTCTCTTTTCTCAAAACTTTCTGAAATCTCTCCTCCTGAAATGTGGAGAGCCAGAGTTCAACCTTGAACTGTCCTGGCTTTCTGAGGTCTGATTACATCCTTAGCTTATGTCACCAGCATTAGAGAAAAAGAAAAAAGAAGGCAATACTCCCTAAACAAATCACACTCCCAGCAATGAAAACAAGCACTCCCCAAGGCAAACTCTTTGGGAAGGGAATGGTTTCCAAGGGCAAAATGAAACTGCAAAGTCAAATAAGAAAATTAATAAAGAACAAAATAGGTCATTGGGAGAGGCAGGAAAGGGCCTTCAGAAGTCATTCAAATCATGCCTCTGCCTCAAGGAAGGTAACAGGTATACCTTCCCTCCTAGGAAAAGAAACCTATGGCCAGAGGCCTGCTCTCCTCACTGATGACTCCCTATCAGGACCACTATGGGCCCCTTTCACTTCATTTTGAGTTCTACTCACTCTCAAGACTTCTCTATCTCTTCACCCAATGCTTGCCCCCTTCAGTACCCTCCCTACCCCCACCCACACCCCCATATACTGATTTCCAGCTCCCCTTTATCTACTGTCTTCCCCCTTTACAACGTAAGTTTCTTGAGGGCAGAAACTGTCTTGTTTGCTTGTATTTGTATCTCCAGAGTTTAGGGCAGTGCATCCTACATTGTAGGCACTCAAGACATGCCCTAGCTATCTATGTATCTATCAATTTACCTATCTACCTATCTATCAATCTATTGATCTATCCATCTATCATTGTTCTCAAGAACAAACCCCCAAATCTGCAATCATTTTAGAAAGCAATTTATTAGGTCATTTAGTAGAGGGAGAGAGCCAGAACGAAGGGGTGACTCCCTCTCCAGTCTTTGTGAGGTTACATCATGTACAGCTCAAACAAGGGCATAAGGACATTTGCCTGAATGGATCACTAGGCAGTTAGTAGTCTCCAAGAGAAAGACTACTTTGGTAAGTCAATCTAATTTGGGGAACCCAAAGCACAAGCTTTGGATGGACCCAAAATAAGATCTGAGTGGATCTAAAACAAGTACGGTGGGGAGGGGAACCTAAGCATTTCTTACAACTATCTGGCTTCCCTGGAGCACCTCTGAGGTCAGCCTCACTTCTACAGTAAGGTTTTTGGGAGATAATTTTTTAGCCATATAAAGCTAGGTTCAAGCAATGTTAATAAATGACAATAATCCACATTATCTATCAATCTATCTATATCTAAATTTTGTAGTAATAGTAGTAGCAGCAGAATTAAGAAAAAAAAAATAGCTAAGAGGTTAATATGATAGCTAAGAGTTATCTAGCACCTACTATGTGCCAGACACTGTCCTAGGTGCTTTACAATTATCTCATTTGATCCTCAAATGCTCAGAAGTAGATATTATGATATTATCCCCATTTTACAGATGAGGAAACTGAAGCAAACAGAGGCTAAGTGACTTAACCAAGGTCACACAGTAAGTAAGTATCTGAGGTTGGATCTGAACTCAGGTCTTCCTGACTTCTGGCCCAGCTTCACTTTACCACCTAGGTGCTGGTAGTACAAGTGTTATTATCTCCATTGTACAGATGAGGGAACTATGCTTACGGGAAAGTTAGTGGTTTGCTTAAGGTCATGAGTCTCTAAGCTTGGCTTGGCCAGGATAGGATAGGATAGGATAGGATATGCCAGGATAGGATAGGCCAGGATAAGATAGGATAGGATAGGCCTGGATAGGATAGGCCAGGATAGGATAGGATAGGCCAGAATAGGATAGG